>NW_024070192.1:5089438-5212723 GCF_014754425.2 Oryx dammah | reverse complement strand
CGCCGGCCGCGGGGGCGCCTCCTGAGGCGGGTGGTCCCTGTGGGGGGCGCCCGCTTCCCCGCCGGGCCGGGGCGCGGGCGCGGGGCTGACCTGCGGGTCCCGCGGCGGCCGGGGCGCGGCCGAGCCGGCCCGGCGGAGGCGGGCGCAGTACTGGTCGGTGGCCCTCACGGCGTCCACCAGCCCCGCGGCGCAGCGGCGCATCTGGCCGATGGTGTCGGCCGCCTCGATCAGGTCGCGGTACCGCTCGCCCACCATCTGCCGCAGCTCCTCCTTCTTGTGCTCGATCTCGGCGCGCACCTGGCGCTCGAGCCCGCGGATCTCCTCCGCGCCGTGGGTCTCGAAGAGCGCCGCGGGGTCGCGGAGGTCCAGCCTCTTCAGAGCTGGAGAGGCGGTCGCGGCCGCCATGATGGACGCGTCGGCGCCCCAGCAGGGCACTTCCGCCCGGGCTTGCCGCCCCGCGGCCATCTTGGTTGAGGGCGGAAGCGTTTCCGCCCGGTGGGTGGGGGCGGGGCCGGGGCCGGGCTTGTTCGGGGCGGCCGAGGGGCGGAGCCAGTGATGGGCGGCACTGTTTTTAAACTGGTTTTTTTTCAGTGGTTGGGCGGCGCTTTTTAAAAACAGAGCCTGTGTGACTGTTGGGTCGCTGAGCCCGCAGGTGTGTTGGGGCGCAGCCTTACTCGGGTCTGAAGCCTCTCCTAGCGCTGGTGCAGCGCTTCCCCTCAAGCGCCGGCGGTCTGATTGTAACCCCTCCTCGGGATGCTCGGGTTCCCTCGCCAGGCCCCTCGCGGCGGCGCCGGATCGCGGTCTTTCCCCTACGAGGGTTCAATGGCACTCTTGGCCCGTCCCCTTCCACTGGGTCGGCCCTCTTCTCCTCCGGGCCCCCGGCCGCCGCCGTGTCCGGGTCGGGCTGGGAGCCGGGTGGGCGCACAGAGCTGACCGCTGGACCCCCATCCCTGGCTCTCAGCCTGCAGCTTTCTGGGGGCGTCCTTGTTGTTCGTTGTTTCCTCTGGGCATCCACCGAATGCGATGTTAGGAAGAGGGACCTGGGAGTCCGTTTTCGTTCATTGGAAAGTAACTTCACAGATGCTTGGGACGTGGTCGGAGCGCAGGGGTGTGCGCGCGCTCGTTTGCTTCTGGTTTTCATTTCTCGGTTATTTCTTTTGGGTTTGGTTTCAAACCAGTGTTGTACCTTCAAAGATGTTTCCCCTGATAGAACCTTACATTGGCACCAGTGCGGCGAGGAGGGTAGTGGGCAGTGAGGAAAAGACTCAAATGCCTGAGAAAACGATGCCTGGGAGGAGGGGTGGGGTGGGGAGGACGCCTAACTGACTCATAATAAAATTTGGAGAGTATGACCTGTTTCTTCTAAGTGTTTCCAAGACCCTTCATTTGCCAAAAAAAAAAAAAAAATTGGAGATTTCATATGCACATTAATGCAGAGGGAATGATACTGATATGTCCAACAGCTGGGTCTTACAGTTAGTCATGGTCAGCCTCATGAATCCCCCAACCCCACATCCTCTCCCTCCCACCATCCCCATGATTTTGAGACAAATCCCAGGCATCAAAAAGTTTCAATCTGTCAATTGAACCATTCATTTACAGTACTCTCCCTGGAGTAGGAAATGGCGACCCACTCCAGGATTCTTGCCTGGAGAATCACATGGACAGGGGCGCCTGGCGGGATACAGTCCATGGAGTTGCAGAGTTGGGACATGACTTAGCAACTGCACAGAGATAGTATTCTAGTTTACCTCACCGTAGCCCTGCCACCTCGGAGAAGGCAATGGCACCCCACTCCAGTACTCTTGCCTGGAAAATCCCATGGGTGGAGGAGCCTGGTGGGCTGCAGTCCATGGGGTCGCTAAGAGTCGGACACGACTGAGCGACTTCACTTTCACTTTTCACTTTCATGCATTGGAGAAGGAAATGGCAACCCACTCCAGCGTTCTTGCCTGGAGACTCCCAGGGACGGGGGAGCCTGGTGGGCTGCCGTCTATGGGATCGCACAGAGTCAGGCACAACTGAAGTGACTCAGCAGCAGCAGCCCTGCAACCTAGGGAATTTGACAGGTGGGTAACCTGGGACCCAGAGAGGCTTTAAACCCAGAATGGATTTACTCGGTGTAACCGTCAAAAGTCCATCCACAACGTGATCCCATGTACACTTCAGCCCTGGAAAGGAGGTAGGAATAATTATTCTATGTCTGACAAAAACCCCAGAGAAGCTTATTTATTCCTGCCACATAATCAGAGACAGAACAAGCACTGAGACCTAGAATTTTGACTTCCTTTTCTACTTTCTCTTGCAACGTCCCACAAACTCAAAGAGCTTCCTGGTGGCAGGTCTGCTCTTTGCTGGCACTGCAACCCCATCTGGTAGGGACACTTGCTGCTGCTTGGCTTCCCATCGCCCGCAGGATCTCTCTTCTGTGTTTGAGAATCACCGCTGTATGGCAACATCTCTCTGTTCCACTCACAGCTGAGCTGGGATTGGCCAATCAGACACAACCCTCCTGGAACTTTAGATGGAGAGCTAGTGATGTCAAGGAGCAGGGAGACTTCATTTTGGCCGTGACAGAGGTGCCCCCTACAAATATCCACTCTCCAGGGGCAGCAGAGACACTGAATCCAGCTGTAACATCCAGCTGCCTGTGACAGCCAGGGGTGACCTCCCCAGTGTCTTGTGTTTCGATTAGATTCTGAAGGTTCACTTTCCTTGGTTCCTGTCTCTTTGCTGAGCAGGGTTCCCCAGCTTCCCCAGGGGTTTTATGGGCAGTCCAATATCTTATTGATATATTTCAAAATCAAAACACTTCCAGTTGCTTGCCCTAGAGACTCCAACTGACCTATACCCTCTGAGTTTCTGGCTCCACGAATGAGAGTTTGGCTGGCATCTTTGGAACAGCAAGTGGGAGGAATGTCAGCAATCAGCTTGGGTGCGGGGGCCTCAGGGTTCGCATGGAGTGGGCGGCCCTGGCGCACACAGTTGTCATTTCAGGTAGAGAAAGGGCAGGCTGACATCGCAGCAGAGTGTGTTTCGAAGGCAGGGCTTTCTGCACGCCTTCTCTCTGCCTCCTCAGCCAAGTTCCCCCGGCTGCCCTGAAGATGCCACTGTTGCTCTTCTGCTTGCAGATCCGAGCGCCCAACAGAGGCTGTCACCAAGCCAGCTTCTTGCTTGGGCGCTGGGGGACTCCAGGGGCTTCGGGAACTGTGTGTTGGACTCTTCACTCTCCACGGCCCCTTTCCCAGCCCCTCTGCGTGGATGTGGCAGTGAGGCTTTCTTCTTCCTCCACCTCCTGCTTCGTGGTTCCAGCAAAACCAGGATGTGGGCACGGAGTTCAGCTCCAGCAACTGGGCAAGGCACTGGGCTGGGAGCCAGGGCTGAGATGTGAAATAATCTTTCTTTTTTTTTTTTCTTCGAGGAAGCACACAAGTAGAAGGTACCTCCTCATTTTATTGCCATCTTTAAAAAAAAAACTTACTGTTTTATACTAGATAGAGCCAATTAATAATATTGTGATAGTTCCAGGTGCATAGCTGAGTGACTCAGCCATACATAGACGCGTATCCATTCTCCCCCAAACTCTCCTCCCATCCAGGCTGCCCCATAACACTGAGCAGAGTTCCCTGTGCTACACAGTAGGTCATCTGTTTTCAATATAGCAGTGTGTACATGTCCATCCCAAATTCCCTAACTATCCCTTCCCCCAGCCTCCTCCCCCAACCATAAGTTCATTCTCTAAGTCTATGAGTCTGTTTCTGTATTCTAAATAAATTTATTTGTATCATTTCATTTTAGATTGCACATATAAGGGACACCCTATGATATGTCACCTTCTCTGTATGACTTTCTTCACTCAGTATTTTGCCATCTTTTCATTTTATTTAGAGATGACTGCATGTGTATATGCAGTATATGTATATCTTGTGGCAACTCTTTTTTTGTTGTTGTTAACTTAAAAATATATTTATTTATTTTTGGTTGCACTGGGTCTTTGGGTCTTTGTTGCTGCACGTGCACGTGGGCTTTCCCTAGTTGGGTCAAGTGGAGGCTGCTCTTTGCGGTGTGTGGTTTCTCATTGCAGCGGCTTCTCTTATTGTGGAGCGTGGGCTGAAAAGCTGTGGTGCACATGCTTTTTTGCTCCATGGCATGTGGAATCTTCCCGGACCTGGGATCAAACCCGTGACCCCTGCATTGGCAGGCATAGTGCGGCAACTCCTGATGACAAAATTTCCTCCTTTCTCCTTAAATCTTTTGGGGTAGGATTTTAAGCATCCAGTGTTTTAAGTTCAAGAGATGACATTTAGATCACCCTGGGCTCCTGAAATCAAACCTAGCATTCTGCCGATTATAAGAGCTGTCATTTCAAGCGCCACTTCAGCACTTTGCACGTATTATATTTAATTCTCACAGTACTTCTGCAGCGTCGCTTGTCTTCCACTCATCTGGTTGTAAAACGGGGTGTCATCAGGAGCGAGGCACCTGTCCGAGATGACACAGGCAGTCGGAGGCTGAGTCAGTCTTCAGATCTCAGTTAGTCTGACTCTGCGGTCCTTGATCTTTGTCACATTACTAGCTTCAAAGAAAATTTCAGAACATCAAAAGCCAGAAGAAGCAGACAATTCTGAAGCAGAATTCAGACGGCACTGGCACCGCCTCCTGCCCTTTGCCCAGCAGTGAGGATCGGCAGGTTCAGGCGGATGCAGGCCCCGGGCTGGAGTGGCGTCCAGTGATGCGGGAGCCAGTGACCCCGGGGCGGCCGTGCCCAGGGGCCCAGTTGTCTGCGTGCTGGAGGGCTGTCTTTGAAAACTGGGAACGTGTTCTGACATTTTCCCTTTCTCTGGGCCTGTCAGCACTCTTATCTCACTCAGAACGTTGAGGGGGCAGGTTTCTCCTCCCTTTGAAATAGAAATACAGCAAGCCAGCCAGCATCATGCCTAAAATAGAAGGGTTTTTAAAAACACGTTTTTGCAGATCCCACATATTCTCCTTCATTTATGCATTGTGTGGTCTCGCATCTGGACCTTGGCTCCCCGATGAAAGGATTCAATAAATATTTGCAAAATGAGTGAATAGCGTCCTACCTATATGTCGCATAGTCACGAAGTCTCTGCCCAAAGACCACGCTGGGAAAGGCAGAAGGGGCTTCTGTCATTGGTCACCTAATAGCTGAAATACTAAAAGCAGTAAGACGGTTCTCACCTGCATCACACCCACTTCAATGCCTCATTTCAGTACCTTTCTTTTTCTTAAGATTTTTTTTGATGTGGACCAAAGTCTTTACTGAATTTGTTATAATATTGTTTCTGTTTTTAAAAAATATTTATTTCTTTAGACCACTCAGGTCTTAGTTGTGGCACGTGGGCTCACTATTTGTGGTGTGTGGGCTTAGCTGCCCAGTGGTATATGGGATCCTAGTTGCCCGACCAGGGATCAAACGCGAGTCCCCTGCATTGCATGGGGCATTCCTAACCAGTGGACCACCAGGAAAGTCCCTGTCTCTGTTTTATGTTTTGTTTTATTGGCTGCCAGGCATGCCTGATCTTAGCTCCCTGACCAGGGATCGAACCCGCACCCCTTAGAATGGAAGGTGAAGTCTTAATCACTGGACCACCAGGGAAGTCCCAATAGCTCTTCTTTTATGACAGGTGGCTGCCTTTTTGGCATGTCCATGTTCAGTCTCAAAGGGGAGCCTGCTGAATCTTAGGTCTGTCTGTCCACAGATGATGCTGGAGGAAGGGCTCTTCTCTTATAGATTTAGGATGGAATGGAGGCTGAGCACAACAGAGAAGAGATGATAAATGGAAGAGACAAAGTAACCAAGGGAAATTAAAATAAGACATTTAACTCTGGCCACCTCATGCGAAGAGTTGACTCATTGGAAAAGATTCTGATGCTGGGAGGGACTGGAGGCAGGAGGAGAAAGGGACGACAGAGGATGAGATGGCTGGGTGGCATCACCAACTCGTTGGACGTGAGTCTGAGTGAACTCTAGGAGTTGGTGATGGACAGGGAGGCCTGGCGTGCTGCGATTCATGGGGTCACAAAGAGTCGGACATGACTGAACGACTGAACTGAACTGAACTGAAGCTAGGAGAAGGACTTCCCAGGTGGCTCAGTGGTAAAGAATTCACCTGCCAGTGCAGGAGATGTGGGTTCCATCCCTGGGTTGAGAAGATCCCCTGGAGGAGGGCATGGCAACCCACTCCAGTATTCTTGCCTGGAGAATCCCATGGACAGAGAAACCTGGTGGGCTACGGTCCATGGGGCAGCAAAAGAGTTGGACACGACTTTGTGACTAAACAATAACAACAAAGCTAGGAGAAATGTAAAAGGAGAAAGCAAGAAGGTAGAAGGAAAAAAGGAGAGGAATCTGACAGCAAGTGAGCAGATAGCAAAGAAAAGAAAGGGAGATTTGTTCTGGTAAAGGATCATTGTATCCATCAAAGGAGTGCCTGGGGTGGGACAGAAGATCCAGTCACAAACCACTGCCTGGGGTGATTGAGACACTGGGTGTTTGCTCTTGGCTGACATGCTAGTAGGGTAAGGATGCCTTCTACAGTCCTCTTAACATCTCTGTGTCAATGTTTATCAGCCTGTGTCAACTGGAGGTGACATTTGTCGTGGGAGGGATGGTTATTTGACTTAACTGTTTGCAGATACCGGAGACCCAGCCTTCAACAAATAGCCAGGCAGGCATCACATTTGATGCAGAGAGCCTGGACGTCTGGACTGCCCACAAACTCAACACCTTCACTAGAAAAGGAGATATCAAAAATCCCACTCCAAACATTAGTTTGGACCCTTAATTAGTGTGTATTTGAGCGCCTGCTATGTTAGCTAGCTCTGTTGATGCAATGGAGGATCGAAGAGATATTTGATGAACAGCCGATGATCCTGTAACAATCTCTCATTTCTCTTTTTTAAACTTTTAATTTTGTTTTGGGTTAAAGCCCATTAACAATGTTGTGACAGTTTCAGGTGGGCAGCGAAGGGACACAGCCATACATATACCTGTGTCCACTCTCCCCCAGACTCCCCTCCCTTCCAGGCTGCCCCATAACACTGAGCAGAGTTCCCTGTGCCATACAGTAGGTCCTTGTTGGTTCTCCATTTTATTTTTTATCTATTTGCTTTTTAAAGTTTATTTAATTGCAGGATAATTACTTTATAGTATTGTGGTGGTTTTCGCTGCATATCAGCCTACATGAAGCGGCCACAGATGTGTGTCCCCCCATCCTGAACCCCCCTCTCCTCCCTCCTCACCCTTATCCATTTTAAGTACAGCAGTGTGTACGTGTCCATCCCAGACTCCCTAACTATCCCTTCCCCACATTCCGCCCCCCTCCTCCCCAACAACCGTAAGTTCGTCCTCTAAGTCCGTCTCACTTGAAGCGTCCTGCACTCTCTTCCCTGCTCCACCGTTCCACCCTGGCCGATGAGCTTTCTCACATGTGTGGAGAAGATGGAAGTAATCAGGAAGGTCCTCAAGTTAAGTCCCCTAAATCCAACTCTGGATCTCACCCCTCCCACCTCTCAAGGAGCTCACTCTCTTCTCTCTCCTCCATAATTTTCTCCTTCTCAGCGGGATGGTTTCCATCATCTCAAAAATATTCCCTAGCGTCTCCCGGCTTATAAAAACGCTCCTTTGTCTTCCAGTCTCCTTCCAGCATGCCCACCTCTCGCCCCGGCACAATGAAACGTTTTGACCTTCGCTAACTGCTGTCTCTACAAGATGCCCCCGGTTCTCTTCTCCAACTCCATCCATTAGGGCTCCTTGTATTACCATTGCATCCACTGAAAGACCACCCTCCCCATCTCGTCAGTTTCAGTTTCAGCAGTCACTTCATTTCTGGACCTTTCAGCAGCCTTCAGCATGGCTGACCCACCCCTTATTGACACAGTTGCCTCTTTTTAAATTGGAGGATAATTGCTTTACAATATTGTGTTAGTGGCTGCCATACGTCAACATGAGTCAGCCATAGTATACATATGTCCCCTCCCTCTTGAACTTCCCTTCCACCTCCCGCCCCATCCCTCTCCTCTAGGTTGTCCCCCAGTACTGGCTTTGAGCTCCCTGCATCATTCAGCAAATTTTGCAGCACTATTTACAATAGCTAGAACATGGAAGCAACCTAGATGTTCGTTGACAGATGAGTAGATAAAGAATTTGTGCATATATACCACAGAATATTACTCAAACATAAAAAGGAATGCATTTGAGCCAGTTCTGTTGAGGTGGGTGAACCTAGAGCCTATCACACACAGTTGCCTTTTGATTCTGTCAAGACAGGCTCTTCCATCACTCGGCACTTCCTCTTATTCGCGTTTGCTGGCTGTTCTTGCTTTGCATGACTTCGTAACATTGGAGGGGCCCAGGCTCAAGCCTTAGCACGGGTCCCTTCTCAGTCTGCAGTGCCTGACTAGGTGACACCATCCTGCCCAGTTCCCTGAAGACTCAGAGGGTCGCCCCAAGGGTTCAGGTGGAGACTATGACGGCAGTGCAAGTGCAGAGAAGGGGAGAGGTGTTTGCAGATATCTCCTGCATTTGTTCCTCCAGCCCAGGGCTCCTGGATTATACATCTAGCCGCCTCCTTAGACTCTTCACTTGGGTGTCTAAGAGGCATCTCAAACCCCAATACGTCCAAAGTAATCATTCTCTTCCTGCCACCCTTCCTATTCTCTTCTCCGAGCCAACCCTATCTCAGAAAGTGGCACCACTGAGCTATTCATGCTAAAACCCCAGGAATAATCCTCCATGCTTCTCTCTGTCCACACCTGATCCATGTTCCAATCCTGTAGACTCTTCCTCCAAAATAGGAGTTGACAAACTTTGGCTATGAAGTCAGAGAGTTAATGGGTTTTGCAGGCCCTGTGGTCTCCGTAAGAACTGTTTAACAAGGCCACCGTAGCAGGAAGTCAGCAGTAGACAGTAGGTAAGTGAATGGGGATGGCTGTGTTCCAAGAACACTTCATTTACAGAAGCAAGCCGGGGGCCAGTTTTGGCCCATAATTTGCTAATCCCTGATGCAGGGTATATCCTTGGCTTTTTCCATTTCCACTGTTACTACCAGAGACCAAGTCATCAGTTTCTCATCTGAGCCACTTAAATTGCTTTCTCTTTTGTTGGTGGGATCTTAGTTCCCAAACCTGGGATTGAACCCACGCCCCCTGCATTGGAAGCGTGAATCTTAACCGTCAGACCACTAGCGAAGTCCTTTGGATTACCTTCGAACTGCCCCTGTTTCTACTCCTGTCCCATTAGTAACTCTCTTCGTTATGAAAGCAGCTGCATCTTTCAGAAGTGTGAACCAGGCCCTGGGTGTCCCCTGCTTCAACCCTCCAGTGGCTTCTCCCCTTTCTGGGGCAAGTTCCGACTCCTAACAAAGACCATCAAGACCCTGCGTGACTGGCTGCATCTCAGCCCACTCTTCCCTCTTGTGCTAGTCCAGCCTCGCTGGTGTCCTTTCTGTTTCATAAAGAAGGCTTGACTCACCCCTTTCTGAGGCTTTCACTCCGCCTGTTTGTTTTATCAGATCTTCACGTGGGGTCACCTCCTCTGAGAAGACTGCCCGGTCACCCCAACTTAAAGTAGGAAGCGTTAGCATTTCTAAAGGACTTTTTATATGTCAGCCACTGTTATAAACTCTTGGAAATGAACTGCCTTATTCAGTTCTCACAGAAAACCCCCTGAGCTAGATCCTGTTCTTATCTCTACTTTATTGAAGGGGAAATTGGGGCCAAGAGAGATTATATAATTTCCCCCAAATGATTGAGGAAGTGGCAGAGCCGAGAAATAAACCAGGCTCTCTGGCTCTGGGGTCCACGACCTTAGCAGCGCTCTTTACTGTCTACGGATCACATTTATCATAACGTTTGTCGCTGTGTTGTGATACATGTTCATTTATTTATGCATCTGTTTGTTGAGTGTCTCCCCTTCAGCTTGGAGCAGAGATCTGATCTGTCTTTTGTCTCATCAAATTCTCCGCTTCTAGACCAGTACACACAGTACTGTGTCTGACACACAGTAGATACTCACTCTGTTGAATGTGTGAAAAATAATTTAACTTTGTAGTAATTTATTGGTATGCTGATGAGTCTATAAACATTCAAAATACACCTTATCTTAGAATTCCTATGAAAGAAAGGAAATGATTAGATTCATTACTCTAATTGCAAAAATGTTGAATTCATTCGTAATCTGCTCAGCCCTCCCCTTACCCCCAGAATATGTGAATTCTTTGGGCTTTTAAATGTTACTTATGAAATGAGAAGAGTCTTGTGGTCATTTTCACCTTCTTATTCCTTTTCTCGTTGCTTCTGGGCTGTGTACTCTAGGACAGCAATCCTAAGGGTCAGGATGAGTTCAAGGAAAGTGGTCCCTTCCAGTGTGGTTGAATGTTATCAACTGAAGGACACATCTGTAAGAGAAGCTTTTTTATTAGAGGGCTTCCCTGGTGGCTCAGCAGTTAAGAATCTGCCTGCAGTGCAGGAGAGGCCGGTTTGCTCCCTGGATCGGGAAGATCCTCTCGAGAAGGAAATGGCAACTCACCCTAGGATTCTTGCCTGGGAAATCCCACGGACAGAGGAGCCCAGTGGGCCATAGTCCACGGGGTCGCAATAGAGTCAGGCGTGACTTAGCAACTGAACAACAACAACGACAACAACAGCAACACGTTATTGCAGTAATCCTGCCCTCACCAGTATTCTTGTGTGGGAAATCCCATGGACGGAGGAGCCTGATAGGCTAGAGTCCATGGGGTCACAAAGAGTCGGACACGACCGAGCAACTTCAGTTTGCCCTCACCTTGCTTAGAGAAGTACGTGGCCTCCCAGGCACCCATAGCTGCCGCCTTAGAATGTTTGACTGTAATGATGAAAGAAGGGATATTTTCCTCTTGGATACAGCATAATTGGAGGAATAACTTGGGAGGAAGCAGTTGTCAAGTCTCCCTTTCCTGGGGATGAACCATTGGCAGGATCCTGTCTTATCCTGGGACTCACACAACCTAAAATCATGTGTCAGTTAATGAGGACTTAGACCACGAAGAGTTCAAAGACTCCGGCGGGGAAATCAGATCGCCGCGCAAACTGCCGTTTCGGGAGGAGGTGTGCTTGGGGGCAGCCTTGTCTCTCCTGGACTGTGGACTTTGTTTGCTTCTGTTGTGTTGTAAGCTCTACCAGGCAAATCAGAAACATAAAACTGCTTGGCCTGAGGCTGGGGGATCAAAGACCCTGAGTTCTTAAGACTTGGGAAAATTTGCTCTTTGAGTGTCTGCAAATAGAGTTTGGGGGAGAATGCCACCTGGCTAAAATGTATTGAATCTTCTTCTGATAGGCTTTTGGTACAGGCGCGGATCATCGAAGAGTGTGCTACTTGACCTTTGAATTTGAAAAGCCGTGTGCACGAGTTTCTGTCTCGCAAAGGAGGCTCACGTAGTTGCATTCTGCGTCGTCTGCCCAAAGCAGAATCTCTGGGTGTTGACCACCGGCATCCTGTGTGAGTGGGTGGAGCTCTAATCCTGCATCCCATTTGCCGCTCCTGAGCTGTCCAGGGGTTATTTTCTGAAAATCTAGTTTATCCTCTTAGAATTTGCTAATTTAAAAAATTATATTTATTTATTTGGCTGTGCCACGTGGGATCTTCCATCTTCATTGCAGCCTGTGGGACCTTTAGTTGCAGTTTTCAAACTCTTGGTTGTGGCATGTGGGATCTAGTTCCCCTGACCAGGGATTGAACCTGGCCCCCTGCATTGGGAGTGTGGAGTCTTAGCCACTGGACCACCAGGGAAGTCCCTATCCTCCTAGAATTTAGAGAGTGCTTTTATCTCTGGAAGGCCCCCAGGGCCCCTCAGTTATGCCCGCCTGCACCTTGGTGAGGTATGAGGTAAGGGTAGGGGTGGGTCCGGGGGTCCAGTAGAGGGTAGCTTAGGTGGTTTGCTCACTTCCCTTGTGGTGCAGTGTGCAGGGGGCATGCGCGGTACCCTGCTTTTGCCCTGGGCTCTTCAAAAGTGGCAGTTGGGTTTTTGGTCTTTTTGTATCTCGTTGTTCATAATTTTGCCCCAACTGCATGCCTGCAGTTATTTTTAGTCTGCTATCATTTCTTTGTATTTTGTTGCCGGAGGAGATGTGTGTCCGGGTGCAAGCCTTACAGCGAAGGGTCCCAGGTCCCAGCCTGTCTCAGGAGAGGAGCAAAGGAATGTAATAGGATTCTGCCTGTGGCGAATACATCGCAGGCACAGCTCCTGGTCCCGCCTCCCCCGTGGCGTCAGCTCTCAGGGGCTCTCATAGCCTCCCCCGTTTCAGCGCTCGGGCTGGTGATTGTCTTCCACATTTGCCTGGACTTCAGGCTCCTTATCCAGCTCTCTCTCCCCGCACCCCATCCCTCTGTGTGCAGCTCCTTCCATTACATTCATTTCAGTTAAACCCCTCTGAGTGTGCCATCTGTTTCTAGCTGGACTGTGTGCCATGCAGATGGTTATAGACCCCAGATTAGCGGCATGACTCCCCCGCCCCGTTAGCACCAGGCCCCAATCCAGCCCCAATATCACCCTGGGGGAAGAACGAACAGCTCAGCAGTTTAGAACACGTCGTGCACCCGAAGTTTCTGCAACACCTGGACAACACGAACCCCTGTTTAGGAAGGGGAGACCTCATATCCCCTGTCTGTTCGGGTGCAGACAAGTTGAGGCTTAGCAGAGGAGGAAAGCCCTCTAGGCAAGAACACTGTGTGGACAGAAATCGTTTAGCACCTTACTGGGCAGTGCACGATCTGCTTACTTTCCTGTGCTGGACTTGCTTTATCTTGCATCATTCGGTCAGTTATGTCAGGGCCAGCTGAGTTCTCCTAATGGCAGGATCAGAAGCCGTGGTTTAATATTAGCCAATCTGGAAAATGTTCGGTGGTTTAATGACCCAGAAGTTTCTGGTCTTTTCTTGCTGCGATGAAAGGTGAGGGGAATTTCATGTTTATTGGACACCCCTCTGTACCTGGTAATGTGATAAATTATTTGTAATGTCTCCTTTCAGCCAGTCTTTATACAACTCTGTCTCGTAGGTAGTATAATCCAAGTTTTGCAGACAGGAAAGCAGGGGTTTGGGAATGTCACAAGCTCCAGGTCACACCTCCCTAAGTGAAAGTGCAGTGATGGGGTTAACAAATTGGGTTCTGGGCGAGGGATGTAAGACTGCTATGCCTCAGTTTCCTCATCTATAGAATGGGGGTAACAGTTGGACCTACTTCATAGAGCTCTTGTGGCAATTGAATACAACGGTGAATATAAAGTGCTTAGAACAGGACTCCAAAAGGGAGTGCACTGTGAGCCCTCCAAAAGTTAGCTAATTTCCTTTTCTGATTTTAACAGTCTAACTCATATTTAAGACTGTTTTAAGCACCTGGAAATTTTTGTAATGTTTGATTTTGAGCGAAAGACATGATGAGATGATGATAGAAAGTCATTTTCTTTGAGCCTGATTTCAAAACTCTTGACATTTCTCTGTCATCAGTCTTGTGCTGGCAAAGCTGACATGTCTTTATGACATTCTTAGAGCATCCCTTTGGTCATCTGCTTTACTGTGACTTTGTATGCTACTTAAACTATTTTACAAAATCTGGAAGAAATCAGATGGGGCCCGTTAAAAAGTCATTGTACTAAATGGGACTTTTTAAAAGATTCTTTTTTTGAAGTGGACCATTTTAAAAGTCTTTCTTGAATTTGTTACAATATTGCTTCTGTTGTTTATGTTCTGGTTTTTTGGCGCCTGAGACATGTGGGGTCTTAGCTCCCTGACCAAGGATCGAACCCACACGCCCTGCACTGGAAGGACAAGTCTCAACCACTGGACCGGCAAGGAAGACCCTGGTTGTCTGTTTTTAAGCCTTGATTTTTTTTTTTCCTTTTGCTATCAGGCAAATAATGGCTAAGACATCTAGAAAACGTCTTGAATGCTTTTCATTGGGCTGGGAGTTCTAAGGCAAATTGTAAAATTCTAAAGTTTCCAGTTCCCCATTTTAGGTAGGTTATGTCAGCTGGAACTCTGGTTCATTTTTCCTGAATCTGTGGGATCTTTTTCAGAAGTAGGCAGGAACAGAGATGAGTCCACATGGCTGGCCTCATGAACAGACCTTGCCCTGCGTTCCTTCACTGAGAGTGTGATTTCTTGTGGAGGAGGTCTCTGAAGCAGTACACTTGCAAAAATAAAGTCACTAAAAAAAAAAAAAGTGTTTGCTTTTTGGTTTCTAGTATATACCATCAATTATAACAGTGAAGATCGAAATAAATTTATCTGACAGAAGCTCACGCAATTACAAAGGCTGGTGCAGCTTGTTTGAAAACATAAGCAGCATTAGCTGTTTCCTCTAAATACTGAGCTCATAGGAATGACATATTAGCAAAAATATATCAAGATACCATGAGAATAGTAACAATTTCTGGCTTCAGCACACACCTATTCTCCACATATTAGAAAGAAGTTCTTGCACTGTTGTGAAAGTTCTAGGACCCACAACAGATTTCCCAGCCTGGGGATGGGTCAAAGGGACCAAGAACCCCCAGGGAATTTGACTTCGGAGGCCAGTGGGATTTGATTATAGAACTTCCACAGGACTGGGGAAACAGACTCTTGAAGGGCACAAACAAAGCCTTGTGCACACCAGGACCCAGGAGAAAGGAGCAGTGACCCCACAGGAGACTGAGCCAGACATGCCTGTGGGTGTCCAGGAGTCTCCGGCGGAGGCGTGGGTCCACAGTGGCCTGCCATGGGTCAGGGACACTGAATACAGCAGCGCGTGCAGAAGTCCTTTTGAAGGAGGTCGCCATTCCCTTCATTACCCCTACCATAGTCTGGCCTCAGGCCAAACTACAGGGAGGGAACAGCCCCACCCATCAACAGAAAAAACTGGATTAAAGATTTACTGAGCATGGCTCCGCCCATCAGAGCAAGACCCAGATTCCTCCACAGCCAGTTCCTCCCGTCAGGAAGCTTCCACAAGCCTCTTATCCTTCTCCATCAGAGGGCAGACAGAATGGAAATCACAATTACAGAAAACTAACCAAACTGATCGCTTGGATCACAGCCTTGTCTAATTCAGTGACCCAAGATGGATCGCATGGTGAGAGTTCTGATGAAATGTGTTCACTGGAGAAGGGATGACAAGCCACTCAAGTATTCTTTCCCTGAGAACCCCATGAACAGTAGGAAAAGGCAAAAAAACCACCCATCACAGCACGTAGTTAAAACCCTTTTTGCCTTCGAGGTTGCTGGAGGCTTTTCCTGGGTGTCCCATGTTTCCTGGTATGGGTAGAGCCTGGAAGGAGAAAGGAAACTCCTTTAAGCCTTCAAAGATGGGAATGGAAAGGAGCCCGAAGCCTCCCGTTGCCTCCACCACCTTCAGAAAGGGAGAGCCAGGAACGATGCCGGGACCACTCAAAACAGCAGACAAGGAGGGTGAAATGCATTCGAGAGCGAGTGTGAAGAGCCTTCAGTCTCCTCTGATGATGATTGATCTGCTGTTTATAAAACCCCGCTGTTTTTATGGTGCGCGACAGCTGGAGAAGGCTGGATAGAGTGACTCTGGAACAAGGAGTGAAGATGACTCGGAGGACGCACCTCACACTAGACCGTCTCCAGCGAGCTCTGAAAGCACCGCTCACCCGCACTCTGCTCTTTCTTAATGAGACGGTTCTCGGCTCTTGGAAACCTGAATGGAGACCCTTCCAGGGCAAAAGGCTTTCAGATCATCCTGGGGAGTTGAATCGTTCCTTTTCCTCGAGATCAGCTGGGGAGAGTGGCGGCCCTGTGGGGCTGGACCTGGCTGATTTCCTCCTCCAAACACATCGTCCTTAGCAGGTTGTTCTACCTGGAAACCTTTTCCTCCTACTCCAGGAGCTGTTAATAAACTGCTTCTGTCTGAGACAACACCAAGATAGGGAGGCTGGAGAGATGGAGAAGAGGCATGAGCGAGGCTGATACCCACAAGGGTTCTTGGCCTCCTTAATCGATAGAAATTGATCATAAGCCAGACAACAAATTCAGACAAGGCTCTGTTGGGGCCCCTGCTACAGCAGGAGACGCGAGAACAACAGGGCCCCTTGCTTACTCCCCAGAGCTAGCTTGTTCCTTATATGGGGTGAGGGTAGGGGGTGTGTTCAGGGCGTCAGGCGGCGCGGGGGGGGGGTGGCTTCGGGGTGTGCCCACCCCCCTGGTGGTGGTGTGCGTGCTTTTGCTCCTGACACCCACTGTTTGCTCCTGGCCCTTCAGAAGCGACAGCAGGGATTTTGGGGGTCTTTTCGTATCTTTGGTCCATGATTTTGCGCCCCCGTGCACGCACGCAGTTGTTTTCAGTCCCGCACAGCTTCTTTGAATTTTGTTGCTGGAGGAGAGGTGTGTCCAGGTGCAAGCATTGCAGCAAAGGGCCTCAGGTCCCAGGATGACTCTGGGCTAGAAGTGTCGCGTCCAAGACCGAGGAAGAATGGGGTTTCCTTGTTGCAAAGACAGTCCCCGCACCACACGGTGTGCCTGAGGATGGGACCGGTGCCACCTGAAGCCCCTGGAGCAAGCAGAGGGGGTTGCGTGAGGGTACAGGAGGGAAGGACGGTGAAACAGCTGAGGTCTGTCACCTCCCAGAGGAGCCGTAATGAATAATACAGCACCATCCACTTGGGAGAGCTATTTGCAAGACTGTTTTGTTTTATTCTTTTAGCTGATGAATCATTTATTCAAACGAGGCAAAGACATCTCCACATTGTTTCCTTCTCTACGGAAAGTGGAGCGTTTTAAATAGATGACTTTCTCTCTTTTTCAACAGAACTTACTTCCATCTGGTCCCAGGAACTGATTTTCATTTTAGGATTCACAAATAGTAACACATATGCACCCATTACAGCCAAAACAACATGCTTGAATTTCGGACCGTCCTCCATTATTACGGTAGACTCTACCGACATATGGAGAAAACCCTCCAGCTCTCCCCGCCACGTCCTTCTGTTCAGGCTAGTTCTGGCCTTCCTGGGACAAGCCTCTATCGTCAACTTCCTCGTTCTCTCTTTTAGTCAGAAATTTGACGTCTCCATTATCTTTTTCATGAACTTCGATTACTCTGGGAACTATTGGGATGTAGGTGACTAATCTGCAAAAACAAAAACAAACAAGAAAGCATTGTAAGTGGAAGCCAAATTGAGTCTTAATCCAGTCTGAGCCTTTGTTCTAGAAGTGTCTAGACTTTAAAGTGGCAGTGCAGCTGGAACTAAGCTAACTCTAAATCATTTTGAGAATGAGCCCTGGAGACTCCTGTTCATCAAGGAAGGCTCTAAGAACCTGCCTTTCCCCATCACATACTGAAAGAGGGTGAAAGTTGCTCAGTCATGTCTGACTCTCTTCATGGAATTCTCCAGGCAAGAATACTGGAGTGGGTAGCCATGCCTTCCTCCAGGGATCTTCCTGACCAAGGGATTGAATGCACGTCTTCTTCTGCATTACAGGCAGACTCTACCATTTGAGCCACTCAGTTCACCAAGGAAGGCTCTAAAAAGATACTCTTCCCCATCACATACTGGCTGGTATTTAAAAATGCATGGGATGAGGGGCTTCCCTGGTGGTCCCCTGCTTCCAGTTAAGATCCCATGCTTCCAGTGGAGGGGGTGGGTTTGATCCCTGGTCAGGGACGTAAGATCCCACACGCTGCATGCCTCTCTCCACTACCCCCCACCCCCCACTAAAAAAATGCACAAATGCGCCGGATGAGCTGATGCAGCTGTCTCGAGCTGTGAAAACGGACGGGGTGGAACAGTGGGTGAAGGGAGGACTTCTTTTATCTTGAAGACATGCTTTTGTGGAGGTGCGTTCATGGTTGAGAAAGAGAGCTGTGATTCATTTTCTTGGTGGCCGAGCGTCTCAGCTTCACCCGAAGTGGTCAGCCTCAGGTTTCTATGAGGAAGCTGGCACAGTGGGTGGGGGTGGTGGTTCTGGTTGACGTGCTTGAGTGTTCTGTCACCTCCGACTCTTGTGACCCCATGGACGGTAGCCCGCCAGGCTCCTCTGTTTGTGCGGTTTTCCCAGGCAAGAATACTGGAGTGGGCTACCATTTCCTCTTCCAGGGCATCTTTCTGACCCAGGGATTGAACCCACACCTCCTGTGTCTCCTGCACTGAAGGTGGATTCTTTACCGCTTTAGCCATGGTGGGGGGTGGGGAATGCCTATTGAAACACTGTCCTCAGTAAGGATCAATTTAAAAAAAATTATTTGGAGTGATTTTTATGCAAAGAAGTTGTCATGCGTTTCTTATGCAAAAGTATTGCTATGAGCAGGATCCGTGCTTTAGGTTGGTTGACTGGGGGGAATGATTTGTAGTGATTTGTCCACACCCTTTTGCCAATCCTTTTCTTTTTTCCAAACTTAAAGTGTTGTTGCAGGGACAGTTGGCTGGGGCTTGGTATGCAGTCTGTGGCCTGGCACAGAATCCTCTGGATGAAAAGTTATCGCCGGCACGATGTCCTCCTTCCCCATTGAGAAAGAGATGACTCAACATCCTTAGACTTCAGAGGAGTTAGTCAGATTCTAGTTCTCTTCCTCGGTTGAAAGCCTTGGCGATTCTCCGAATCTGAGATCTTGCGCCAAAGATACAGAGGTTGTGCTGTGTGTGCACTGAGTGTGTGTTACACGTCCACTTCCTGTGTGTGTGGATGCATGTCACATGCACACATGTGAATGCGTTCCTCATGTGCACCGGCATTCCATGTGCGTGCCCTGGCTTGGTGGCGTGGTCTGTATGTGTCCAAGCAAACTCAGGGCAGCGAAGGTACCAGTTGAGGTGAACTGGAGAGTCTTACTGATTTAGGCTGTGCCACGTGGCATGCGGAATCTTAGCTCCCCAACCAGGGATCAAACCCACACCCTTACAGTGCAAGTGTGGAGTTTTAACCACTGGATCACCAGGGAAGTCCTAGAACTTGAGAGCCTTAGAAGATGGTCCATTTCGCTGGAGGAGTGGATGCTGGTGAAGGGTAAGAAAACAGCTAAGCTTTCATTGTGTTATATAAGAACCATTTGGGGTTCTTGTTAAAAAAGAACACTCATGAGAAAAAAAGATCTGGTTTCTCAGAAATGGGCCGTGTTCCCTGGCCTGGGGGACAGGGAGCCTTGAAGAAACTGATACCCAGCCACCTCCCAGACCAGAGGCGGGGTACTCTCCCAGAGGGTGTTGCTGCCCTTTGGGGTACGGGTTCATCTATAGGTAGTCCTGCAGAACTGGTGGCCGATCTTCCTGTTTTGGGCCATGCCAGGAAACAAGCAAGATCTTAGTTCCCCCACCAGGGCTCGAACCCATGCCCCTGCAGTGGAAGCTCGGGGTCTTAATCACTGGACCACCAGGGAAATGGTGGTGGTTTAGTTGCTCAGTCGTATCCGACTCTTGCGACCCCATGGACTGTATCCGAACAGGCTCCTCTATCCATGGGGTTCTCCAGGCAAGAATACAGGAGTGGGTTGCCATTTCCTTCTCCAGGGGATCTTCCCAACGCAGGAATCGAACCCAGGTCTCCTGCATTGCCGGCAGATTCTTTACTGACCGAGCTATGAGGGAAGCCCTTACTCCTCTTTTGAGACTAGCCGTCTTCTCTCAGGACCCCTGTGCTGGCTACCTTGTAATCTATTCCTTGTAAGGACTTGGGACCTCTGCGTCTCCTGCGTGCAACCTACCGCCATCTTATTTGGTAGATCACAGCACACCCCTGTATTTTTATTCGCTGACAAGGGACCTTCTCTATTGCTTAAGCGATTGGAGGCCACGATCACTGAGTAACTGGTGTGGGTAAAGCCTAGGAAGTCATTCCAGATTTCTTTTTAAGTGGGCCTTGCATCCCATTCCTGGACAGGCTTCTCTGAAAGGATGGGGCCATCTTATCTTTAACCAGGACACCCCTCTTCTTCTTCCAGTCCTTGTAGGATCTGGACCCCAATCCTCCCCCTCTGGACCAGACATGCCTCCTCAGAAAGAGCTCTTTTCCTCCCCCAGGGCTGGTCCTTCAGTGATCCAGAAGAGCAGAGAGAGATGAAACAGAGCCTCTCCCTCCCCACCCAACTGGAGTCGAGGCTCTGCGTCATCAGCTCTCATGCTGAAAATCTTTGTCCTGGGAGCAGACAGAGCCAGTCATCAAGTTGCAGCATTTCGTTGAATGATATTTTACTCACTTTTTGTCTTAGGAGAACTGATAATGTTTTCTGTTCAGCTTGGCTAAATCTCAGTTAATATTTAGCTTTTTTTTAAGGTCTTTTTTTAAAAAATAATTGTCTTATTTACTTGTTTCTGGCTCTGCTGGGTCCTTGTTGCTGCGTGGGCTCTTCTCTGGTTGAGGCGAGCAAGCTTCTCATTGCAGTGGCCTCTCTTGTTGCAGAGCAAGGGCCCCAGGGCGCACGGGCTCAGTAGTTGCGGCTCCCGGGCTCCAGAGCGCAGGCTCAGGACTTGTCGCCCGTGGGCTTCTGGGTGCCCATGGCATGTGGGATCTTCTCAGACCAGGGACTGAACCCGTGTCTCCTGCACTGGCAGGCACACTGGGCCACCAGGGAAGCCTCGCCTCTGTTTTTAAGCGTAGTCCAGACGTATGTAACCTGACACGTCTAAAGGAGAAAATCAGGCGCCAGCCTGTGTTCCGTCACCGCGGACTCGAAGCGAAGGGCCGGCAGTCGATGCACCTGGCGGTGGGAGTGGGGAGGGGGCGTGAAGCCTTGAGGTGTTATTCTCAGCCCTGAGGGTCTGCTGACTCCGGTAACAGCTACACGCACTTCTCAGCTGTAAGTAGAATACAGGCCCTGATGCCTACTTTCTGGATGAGCTTCTAGAAAAAGTAGTAGAGGCTCTGCCTGTGGGAATTTTCCTAGAAATTCACATATTAGAAGCAAAACAACCACCTAGGGGAAGGTTTGCTGTGGTGGAACATTTGATAGGAAATACCATATTTTTGAATCTGGCGAAAAATAGAGATTATAGAAGTGGCTGATTATAAACTATTACTTATAAGTTTGACATCCTGGAATGTGAAGTCAAGTGGGCCTTAGGAAGCATCACTACAAACAAAGCTAGTGGAGGTGACGGAATTCTAGCTGAGCTATTTCAAATCCTAAAAGATGATGTTGTAAAAATGCTGTACTCAATATGCCAGCAAATTTGGAAAACTCAGCAGTAGCCACAGGGCTGGAAGAGGTCAGTTTTCATTCCAATCCCAAAGAAAGGCAATGCCAAAGAATGCTCAAACTACCACACAATTGCACTCATCTCACATGCTAGTAAAGTAATGCTCAAAATTCTCCAAGCCAGGCTTTAGCAATACATGAACTGTGAACTTCCACATGTTCAAGCTGGATTTAGAAAAGGCAGAGGAACCAGAGATCAAATTGCCAACATCTGCTGGATCATCGAAAAAGCAAGAGAATTCCAGAAAAAGCATCTACTTCTGCTTTATTGACTATGCCAAAGCCTTTGACTGTGTGGATCACAATAAACTGTGGAAAATTCTTCAAGAGATGGGAATACCAGACCACCTGACCTACCTCTTGAGAAATCTGTATGCAGTTCAAGAAGCAACAGTTAGAACTGGACATGGAACAACAGACTGGTTCTAAATAGGGAAAGGAGTACGTCAAGACTGTATATTGTCATCCTGCTTATGTAACTTATATGCAGAGTACATCATGAGAAATGCTGGGCTGGATGAAGCACAAGCTGGAATCAAGATTGCCAGGAGAAACATTAATAACCTCAGATATGCAGATGACACCATCTTTATGGCAGAAAGTGAAGAACTAAAGAGCCTCTTGATGAAAGTGGAAGAGGAGAGTGAAAAAGTTGGCTTAAAGCTCAACATTCAGAAAACTAAATCATGGCATCTGGTCCCATCACTTCAGGGTAAATAGATGGGGGAACAGCGGAACAGTGACAGACTTTATTTTGGGGGCTCCAAAATCACTATAGATGGTGACTGCAGCCCTGAAATTGAAAGACACTTGCTCCTTGGGAGAAAAGTTATGACCAACCTAGACAACATATTAAAAGGCAGAGACATTACTTTACCAACAAAGGTCCATCTAGTCAAGGCTATGGTTTTTCCAGTGGTTATGTATGGATGTGAGAGTTGGACTGTGAAGAAAGCTGAGTGCCGAAGAATTGATGCTTTGAACTGTGGTGTTGGAGAAGACTCTTGAGAGTCCCTTGGCCTGCAAGGAGATCCAACCAGTCCATCCTAAAGGAAGTCAGTCCTGAATATTCATTGGAAGAACTGATGCTGAAGCTGAAGAAACTCCAATGCTTTAGCCACATGATGCGAAGAACCGACTCACTGGAAAAGACCCTGATGAAGATTGAAGGCGGGAGGAGAAGGGGACGACAGAGGATGAAATGGTTGGAGGGCATCACCGACTTGATGGACATGAGTTTGAGTAAGCTCTGGGAGTTGGTGATGGACAGGGAAGCCTGGCGTGCTGCAGTCCATGGGGTCACAAAGAGTTGAACACGACTGAGAGACTGAACTGAACTGATAAGCTTGAATACTTGGTCTGCCAAATAGTGTGATTTTTGTGATGATGAGCATTTCAGAGACACACATCAGACCTACCCCATCACATAGGGAGCCTTTTAAAAATAAAAATATTTACCTGGCACGCAGAATCTTCATTGCATCATGAGGCACCTTCCTTGCTTTGTGGCACACGGACTCTCACGGACTCTCTAGTGATGCACAGGCTCATAGCTGTGTCTCGGGCTTAGTTGCTCCGTGGAGTTGGGATCTTCGTTCCCCAGGCAGGGATTAAACCTGCATCCCCTGCGGTGCAAGGTGACTTCTTAACCGCTGGACCACCAGGGAAGAAACAATATGTGGAACCTTTTGATGGTTTTCCTGCCACGTTTTTTTCCAACAAGGCCAAAGTTCCTTTCTGTTTTTCATTGAAACTTGACCATCTTGATTGAATAGCCCCATCTGGGGCAGATTGAAAGTGAAAGTTGCTCAGGCGTGTCTGACTCTGCGACCCCATGGACAGTCCATGGAATTCTCCAGGCCAGAACACTGGAGTGGGTAGCCTTTCCCTTCTCAAGGGGATCTTCCCAACCCAGGGATCAAACCCAGGTCTCCTACATTGCAGGTGGATTCTTTACCAGCTGAGCCACAAAGGAAGCCGAAGAATACTGGAGTGGGGAGCCTATCCCTTCTCCAGGGGATCTTCCTGACCCAGGAATCGAACTGGGGTCTCCTGCATTACAGGTGGATTCTTTACCAACTGACCTATCAGGGAAGCCCTTGGCGGGGCTGACTACGTACGTCTGCCTTGACAGTCATCCACTTGCTACTCCTGTCGATGACCAGGCCGTGCACTTTTCCCAGCATGGAGCTCCTATTTAGGGCTGCTGGAGCCAAACACTCCAATAGCTAGGTTTTGTCTTGAAGGAGAGGATGAAATTGTTTAAGCAGACTGCAGGTCATTGCCAACTCCAGAAGTCTCAGCAACCAGGCTACATGTTCTTCTCTGCCTACCATTTATGAGAGATAAATAAGTTTATGCAAATACAAAAAGAGGTACGATTATAAGATGAAACAGTCTGCTGAGGGCCCAGGGTTGAGGTTCCTGTCCAGGTGCCAAAAGAAATAAATAACCAAAACAAAATTTTTTTTTTTAAAAGATGAAATGGTCAGAAAAGTTGTTACAGAAATGCATACATTAAACTATTATATATAGAATGGATAAGCAGCAAGGTCCTACTGTGTAGCACAGGGGACTGGAGTCAATATCCTGTGATAAACCATAAAAGTAAAAGAATAAGAAAAAGAATGTGTATAACTGAGGCACAGTTTGCTGTATGGCAGAAATTAGCACAACATTGTAAATCAACTATATTTCAATAAAATAAAAAACGTTTTAAATGCATGCAGTAAAATCACACATGATTACTCAAGACCAGCTACACATTCATCTCAGGACTGCTGAGCAGTCAGAACTAATGGCGCATGACTCCTCCGTTTTTCTTCTTCATGGTGGTGGTGGCGGTTTAGTCGCTAAGTCATGTCTGACTCTTTTGTGACCCCGTGGACTGTAGCCCACCAGGCTCCTCTGTCTCTGGGATTCTCCAGGCAAGAATCCTGCAGTGGGTCTCCATTTCCTCCTCCAGGGGATCTTCCCGACCCAGGGACCAAAGCCCCTTCTGCTGTACTGCAGGCGGGTCTCCTGCCTCGCAAGCAGATTCTTTATGGCTGAGCCTCCCGGGAAGCCCCTTCTTCTTCAGAAAAGCAAGCAAAAGAAAGAAACACAGCATCCTTCCATCCACCCCTGTCCTGCGTCCTCCTAGACTGTTCCGAGCTGTGACATGAACTTCACCAAATTTCCAGTCCCACATGCAGTCTTACTCAACTCTCTGTGTTACTGAAAGACGAGCCGACATCAATCAACACAGGCCCCAGGGTCCTGTCACCCCTCCTGATGCCTTTCTCGTTACACCCACTTAGATTTAATCAGCTCTTTGCTACCCATGTGAATAGAAGGTTAAATAGTAGCTTGCATAACCCAAATGCTCAGATACCCTAAAATCAAAACAGTACATCACTTTTTATTCTTTCCTACCATCCAGCAGATCTGTCTTCATAATTACATGTTGAGTGGAGGCTGAAATTAAATTTTGAAACTAAAATTGCATTAACATTTAAATGAAAATATGTGTCCCCTCCTTTGGAGCAAAGAAAAGAACCTGAGAGCAAATCATTGTAGAAAGAGATTGTTCATAAAGTGGAGAATACTTCCTCACAGAGTAGAAACATGATGGCTTATTTGGGCAGAATTATAGCATCAGTGGCTTCCCAGGTGGTGCAGTGCTAATGAGTCTGCCTGCCAATGCAGGGGATGTGGGTTTGATCCCTGGGTCAGGAAGATCCCCTGGAGGAAAAAATGGCAACCTCCCTGCAGGCAGCTTCTCTGATCGCAGGGGCATGAGTACCCTAAAGCTTGTCTGTCTGCCCTGAAATTACTTCTACCAATTCTTGGTCTCTTGGAATCACTTCTCTTAAGTAAATGTCAGCATTTATGTAAAGGCCCAGGAATATCTCATATTATAATAATGGTAAGGGCTTCCCAGGTGGTGCTAGTGATAAAGAATCTACCTGCAATGCAGGAGACCTGGGTTCCATCCCTGGGTTGGGAAGATCCCTTGGAGGAGGAAATGGAAACCCACTCCAGTATTCTTGCCTGGGGAATCCCATGGCAGAGGAGCCTGGTGGGTTACAGTCCATGGGATTGCACAGAGTCGGACTGAAGTGACTTAGCACATATAATAATGGTAAAGTTGGGTTTAAAGCATTTTATTGCAAATCTTTGCTTATTTTTATGGAAGAGGAAGGGGTGGGAGAAGTGAGGGAAAATGGCTGTCCATCAGTTGTGCCTGCTAAGATGTCCTGAACTGAACTTGCAGCTGAACTTTCTTTTAGTAACTTTGTGGGATTTGACTGCAAGCATTTTTTTGGCCACAACATGAGGGCCGAGGCATCTGTTTTCTGATCAGGGATGGAGCCCACATTGCCCACAGTGGAAGCCTGGAGTCTTAACCACTGGGCCACTAGGGAAGTCTGTACTGCATGCGTTTTTGTGTGTAACAACTTCTTTATAGTCTCATAATTGTACTTCTTTTTATTTTCGCATGGACTTATCTATCATCAATGTTTTAAAAAAAAACATTTATTTTTTATTTGGCTGTTCGGGGTGGGGGGGTGGTCTTAGTTTCGGCACATGGGATCTTCAGTTGCAGCATGTGGGATCCAGTTTCCTGACCTGGGATTGAGCCCGGGCCCCCTGCATTGGGAGCACAGAGTCCCAGCCACTGGGCCACAAGGAAGTCCCTATCATCAGTGTTTCTGAACACATTTTCTGGGTCTCAGTCAGTGCTTTGGGGAAGGAGGTGGCATGAGTTACCTAGGCAGATAGAACAAAAGCAGCATGATGACCACAGGTGGAGTTCTTAGTCATCCTGACAGCCCATGCTTAGGGAGCTGGAAGAGGCAAGCTTGTTTTTAAATATGGTGAAATTGATACCTGAAACCCAACGAGTGAGGCTCTCGTACAAAACCAGAGACCATGGCATCCTTGCAAACACCTGAGTGTGTGTTTCTTTGTACCCCGGAAGTTGCGATTGGTCAATGAAATGGGTGTTGGCTCTCTTCCTGTTGCCTGTGCACAAGCCCGTCTTCAGCTTCAGGGACAGAAAACGTCCCTGACGGGGTGAAGTGCCTGTCTGTAACGGTGCTTGAGGAATAGCTCAGGAAGCCCATGGATTAAAGGTGGATGTTTACTGTGTATTTTGTGGGTGAGGAAGGTGGCCCGGCCACGCCTGTGTGGGACGGGGCTGCCGCCAGCGCTCACACCCACACCCCGCAACGCTTGGCCTGTCTATTGGCTGGTGCGTGTGCTGATGGTTTTGGAGCCGTGTCCTCAGACCTTCCGCATGCACTGTGATTTTATTAGTGCCCAGCTTTGTAGCAAGTTCTTAAAAAGTACCTTTGAGGGGTTGTTGAATAACATTTCCATTTTCTTTCATTGGGAGAACATGTCTGGCATTAAAAAAAAAAACAACTTTATGGTTTCTCATAAAGGTGTAATTTTGCTTCGTTCTTATTCATTTAGTTTCATGGTGAGGAGAATAAAATTGTTTCCCTATAAGAATGATTGTCCAATTTTTGCCTTGCATGTTAGTGATTTTCACCCAACACCACTCCCCTCCATGGCTCCCTAGGAAAAATTAGGGCAATTTAAGAAAAAAATGATGCAATTTTAGAGCAGGCCATGTCTGGATAAATACAATGATCGATGACCACAACCATTTAATGTCCTTTTGGAGAGATGAATAATTCTTTGATTATATCTAAGAAGAGAAAACACATGAATTTATGTTCTGGGTCTTAAATACCTTCTCCTTCACCCCAATCCCTCCCCTTTTTTTTAAACTTTGATTTAACTTGCCTGAAATTAATGAAGCAAAAACTCGGGGACAGAGGCCAGTTTTGTGAGGCTGGATGCTTATACAATTTAAGGAGACCTTTTTAAGAAAAAGAATACAAAAATATCTTACATATTTTTCTTTCTTTACAAAAGCATATGACCATGTGAACATACCGCCCAAGCAAAAGAGATCCCTGAAGCTTAAACTTTATTGGCTTGGTAAGTCCATTTCTGCGGGTACCATATTGGAATAAACATTCCTCTATACTATGCACATTTGAACTTGCTACTTGTGTCCTTGAACTCAGGAAGCGTACCTAGGTCACGGCTGTACAGGGACTAGACAAGGATGTGCAGGTATAAATGTAAGACCACGAGGTTACATACGGGGCTTTAAACACACAAACACGCAGAGTTTCTGTTTTTGCTGCGTTTCAGTTGTTTCCAAAGGTCTCACCCAGGCGGGATCTCCTCTTCTCCAGACTCTGAATTGTCTGCCTGCATCTAAATGTTCCCTTTAAGGGGGGCATAATCAGTTTAATACCTTACCATTCACTCATGCAAGCCAACTCAAACCCTGTTCTCTGAATTGGACTCCTGCTGAGCAGATCCCTATTCTAGAAGCCAGGTGATGGGTGGGAGGAAGCAGGGGGCTGGGGCTGCGGAGCACACGGCCGTTTGGCAGAGCCTGGCGTCGGGGTGATGGATTTTTCAGGCAGTTCAGATACTGGTCTGGAGGTCTCCATTGAGGAGGGTCCTCTGGGTCTCCGTGGTCTCATTCAGCCGGGATTTGTCCTGCTTACTGTCACTCCGCTCCCCGTCGTCTGTGCCGCTCACCTTGACCAAGCAGAGGACATTCTGGAAGCTCTTCTTGAAGTTGTCAGACAAGAAGGCATAGAGGATAGGGTTGGCACAGCTGTTGGCATAGGTGAGGACCACCACGAAGTCAAACATGCCTTTGAGGGCTGGGGTGGGACTGATGGCCACCGAGACCGAGGAAACGTTGAAGATGTAGAAGGGGAGCCAGCAGAAGATGAAGACGGCCACCACGATGGACACCATGCGGGTGACCTTCTTCTCAGACTTTTTCCTCTTGGAGGAACCCACTCGGATGCCGGAGGACTTCACCTTGATGATAATGAACAAGTAGCAGAGACAGATGATGGTCAGGGGCACCAGGAACCCCAGGATGAAGGCGTAGATGATGAACCCTGTGTACCAGGCCCCAGATTCGCCTGGCCAGTTGATGGTGCAACTGCTTCTCCCCCACTGGTTGCTCCGAAGGCCAGCATATATCATGATCGGCAAGATGACCAGCAGAGAGACGCCCCACACAGCCATGTTGATCATCTTGGCTGTCCGGGGTCTCCTCCACTTGGCCGACTTGATGGGGTGGACCACGGCCAGGTAGCGGTCGATGCTCATGACCGTCAGGCAGAAGATGCTGGTGAACTGGTTGATGCCGTCCACTGTCATGACCACCCGGCAGATGGCCTTGCCGAAGGGCCAGTGGACCAGAGCCACCTGCATGGCCAGGAAGGGCAGACCCAGCATGAAGAGCTCATCTGCAATGGCCAGGTTGAGGATGTAGATGTTGGTGATGGTCTTCATCTTGGCGTAGCGGAGGATGACGTAAATGACCAGCGTGTTGCCACACAGCCCAACGATGCAGACCACGAAGTAGATGAAGGTGAGGACGACGTTGCTGGCCAGGTCGTAGTATGGCTCTGTCTGGTTTGAAATGTTGGCTGCCCCCACGGAGCCACTGAGGTCGAACGGAGAGGTCAGCCAAGGTTGGGTCTCATTGAGTTCAGACACCAGATCCATGGCTGCCTTCTAGTCTTAGGCTAGATCCAACCCGGAAGAGCTCTTATTCTCACCTTCATGGGTCCCAGAGGCAAAGGATCCACTGTGACATCTGGAAGGAAGAAAAGAAGATTGACTCATCTGCCAGAGGTTACTTAAGCTCTCACCAGCTTCCCATACTTCTGGTTTGCCCTCTCAGACACTCTTCAGTTGAAAAGTGTGTTGTCTTTCACACCAGTGTGAGCGCTACCAGCTCATTCTCACACGCAGGCCATTGGAGTTGTTTTTCCAGTGGCGGGGAAGGGTTTGAATGAAGTCATCCCAGTTTATCTTGCCATCTTTGGTGATACACACGTGGGAGTTGACTCTACCTGCAAGACAGTGGTTCCTAAGAAGTTGGCTGATCTGAACGTAAAAAAGACAGAGCCTGGAGAAGCAAGCCCTACCTCAGAAGAGTCTGACACCTGCGTTCCTGGTCTTTCCCCCTTGAGGAAATCTATGCTGACTTGACAGCTTGCTTTGGAGTCTTTCTATTGTGAAAATCCCATAGTGGAAAAATGCCAGACTTTGGAGGTGAAAAAACCATGGAGACCACGTGACCCCATGCCAGGCACTCAACCACTCTCTCCTTTGTTAAAATGGGGGTATCATGAAGATGAAGTGACGAAATGCAGATGAAAGTGCCTGGCACTGTGCGGGGCTCCTAATTAGAACTCTAAAAATGTTGTCTTTTCTCCCTTTTTCATTTTTTGTTGCTGTTTGGTCGCTAAGTCATGTCTGACTCTTTGGGATACCATGGACTGCAGCACGCCAGGCTTCCCCGTCCTCATTATCTCCCAGAGTTTTCAAACTCATCTCCATTGAGTCAGTGATGCCATCCAACCATGTTATCCTCTGCCGCCGCCTTCTTTTGCCTTCAGTCTTTTCCAGCATCAGGGTCTTTTCTAATGAGTTGGCTCTTTGCATCAAGTGACCAAAGTACTGGAGCTTCAGCTTTAGCATCAGTCTTTCCCATGAATACCAACTTATTTCTAATTTATTGAAATCTGCCTACAGAATGAACCAGTTTATAGTCTTAAATATTAAAAAGAAAGATCTGGCTTGATTTTATTTTTTAAATGTAGGCTCTAGTTGATTTTTGTTCCCTCTCTTTTTCTCTAATACCCAATGCTTGACTTCCTGGTGCCCTGGAAAATCCTTTCCCAAGTCCCCCATCAGGATGCTGGGGATTATTTCACACCCCAGAGAATTTGCCTGTGATCCTCTAATTAAGGGGAAAAACAGGGTCCAGGAGGGAGGATTCACATCTACTGTCTCCTTGACCTTCCAAACAGTCCTATGATGTGGGGATAATTATCCCCATTTTACAGATGAGGAAACTGAGACTTAGCGAGTTTAAGGAACTTGTTCCCATTTCCTTGAGCATCACTGGTGAAGTTGGAATCTGAACACAGGACACCCAAGCTTTCTACACTTTTCACAGCATCACAGCCTCTTCTCAGTGGATTGGAAAACCAGTGACTGATAACTGGGCTTTGGTTTGAAGCAGCTGACTCTGGTCTTACCTCCATGCCAAGAAAATAATTGGGACACTATTGGCTTGGTCTAAGATGTAGAACAATAGCTTATCACGTAATTAAATGATTTATCTGTGGCCATTCAAAAAACATCCCTGGGACACTTCTTTGTCATACAGAATAAACCAGACATGGAGGTGACGTCTTAGGAGGGGAGACAGGAAGGGCACCAACTCTTAGGGTGCGAGTTGTATGGAGATATGAACAAGGGACTTGAGAATGCCTTTCTCTTCTGGGAGATTCAGAGGCTTCGCATGAGGAGTGTTTGAGCTGGGTCTCGAGTCCCTGAAGTGGGAAGTAAGGAGGGCAGGGAAGAGGTCACTCTGGGAAGGGGGATGCTGGCAAAGCGGTGAAGTGCTCAGCTCCTAGTGGGAGGAGTTCACCTGGAGGACACATTTCCCCTGGGCAGCGTGCTTTCCCTGGTGCCTGAGTGAAGACTGGACATTGTTCCTTTCTGCTTGAAGAGACTGCTTGATGAGTTATAGGGGAGTTAGTCAGCAACAAGTACTGTGGGGTGCTTGCCCACATTTGCCTCTGGTTCATTCTGCACTGCCGGGAGCTCTGTTTATCTTTTCTGTGCTGACCTCCCCACCACACAACTGTCTGTAAAGTGGGCCTGGGGGCTTCATGGCTGATCTTTCTGCAAAGTACTTTGGGGACCCAGGAGTCAATATCTGAGTTGGGTAAAAAGCATAAACTGGCAGCAATTAAAAACAGAAGCTGTGAAGAAACCGTTTTTGGTGTCCTTGGACTAACGCAGCCTGTTTCCAATATCATTTCTAACTGTATTGTTATTTTAATTCTTCCAAACCAGAAGCCTATTTAAACTGCCTGCACTGGGGTGGACATTCATCACCAGCATTTCCAGGGTCCCATCTATGTGACCTGCAAAGTCACACTCCGATGTCTGGGCGAGACTGGAGGCCCCAGGGCTGCAGGGGTAGTGATGATGATGCTGGCAGGGGAGGAAATGCTGACCTCCAGCCCTGACTCTGCCTTTTTGGCTGGAGTCTCATGCAATGGGAAGGGATTGAATAGGATCATTCCCCACCCCCCACCACCCCCCACCCCCCCTCGAGAAGCAGCATTCTCCACCTTTGAGAGAGGCAGCCCCAGAGTTCAGAGCTTGGTGAAGGTGGCAGACTGGGCAAGCTGGGGAGCCAGTGCGGAGTGAGAAGCCTCCTCCAAGGAAGAAATGAGTTTGAATCACTGTGCCTCTTATTGCATCAACAAAGAAGTCAGCTGCCTCGGATCTCCGAGCAACTTCGGCTTCATTGGCATCTCATTGAAAGTGGACGCCAATGCCAGGCTTCACTGCCTGCTGGGTTGTGATTAAATGCACCAGGAAGTTGGGTTTTCTGCTTTATTTTTCCAGCCTTAAAATCGTTAGGTATGGGAAATGCCTGGTTGTTGGTTTCCTCTGAGATTGAGTTCAGCCCTGTTGGAGGGGAGAGTGAGAACGGTCTAGCAGCAGTCCTTTCTGGCACCAGGGACCGGTTCCAGGGAAGACCGGAGGGCGGGATGGTTTCAGGATATTTCCTGGAGGTTGGGGACCCCGATCTAGAGCATCCCCTCCCATCCCAGAGGGTCTGCGGTTCCCAGACTAAGAACTGAACGTTGGGAATGGGACCTCGCGTCCCAGATGACCCTAAGTCCTTTTCAACTTCAGTGTTCCGTTTCTCTCCAGCATCTTTCCCTCCATTCAGCCCCCGCCCCACTTCCCTCGGGCCTCCTAACCCTTTTCCGGTGGCAGAAGCGTGAGCCCCAGGCGTGGGGAGAGCCAACAGCCAGGTGCGGGCCACCCGGCGGAGCGCTCCTGCACTTAGGAGAAGCCGAGGCATCGCTGGCAGAAGGGACAGAGGGGAGAGGAAGGGTCCCCACCGCCCGCCCAGTGGGCGCCCCAGGCTGGCACAGAAAATCGGCCTCTGCACCATCCAACTCGCTGGCCATCAGACCCAAGGATTTCCTAAAGGATTTCCTGCTATCTCCAGAGAAGGAGGAGGGATTAAGGATTGTCCTGCCAGCACCCTGATCTCCAAAGGCAGATCGGGGCCGGGCACCAGCGACGGCTGGGAACCGCAGACAGCCGCCTGGGGATTTGGCCGGTGCTTCCGGGGGGGGTTCGGGCTGCTCAGAGACTCGGTCTCTCCAAACCTGGGCAACCGGTCCTCTCCCCCCGGGCGGAGCAGACCCTACAGCGCTCAGGATCCGTGTCCCTGGCTGGGCGAGGAAGAACAAGGGAGAAGCCCCTCTTTTTTTTTTCTCCTGCTCCGCTGCCTGCCACTCACAGGCTCGGATCGGGTGTAGGTGGGGAAGGGATTCGGGGGCGCGCGCCGGCAGGAGCCGCGGCGATATCCCCCTCTCTAGCCTCGCTGTCCTCGCGTCGGGGTTCTGATGCAGGCAGCTGGCAGAGAAGTTGTCCCCGTCGCAGCAGCTGCCACCTGGACACTCGGATGGGAGACCAGGGCTGGATAAGGGCGCACGCCGCGCACACCAGCCTGCAGCTGTGCAGACACGTCCGTTCCAGCACAGGCGACCCACGGCTCCCCGCTCGCGCCGGGACATCGGCTGTCGTTCATTCCCACCAAAACCACCCGCGAAAGCACAAGGGTGGAGAGCCAGGCACCGGGACCTACACTGGGCACGCCGGGGCGCGCACCTCCACGCAGCGCAGATGCACCCAGGTGCCCAAGTGCGTTTCTCTCTCTCAGACACCCACAGACACGCACGCCCACACACCTCACCTTTGCTTTTCCACTGCAATCTGCCAGCTCGGCTCGCCGGCACCCAGCGGCTGTCCCCAACCCAGCCCGGCGCCCGGGCGCGCAGCTGCTTGGCCGGCGCTCGGCGTCTAGAGCAGCCGGCTCCGCTTGCGCGTCGCGCCCCCGAGCGTGGCCCGCAGACCCCGGGAGCCGAGCCGCGGACTGAGGCTCCGGGCGCGGGGGAGCAAGTGCGCGCGCGGGTGATTGCGCCGCTCGGACTGGCAGTGCGGAGCGCGGGCACCTCGGCTCCTGTCCCCACGCCCCCCATGACGTCACCGCAGCTCGCTCCGCCCGCCCGGTCGGGTGGGCGGACTGGGGTGCGCTGCGGGAGAATCCCGGGGTGGCTGCGGGCAGAGGTCGCAGGCACCCGGGCTAGAGGGAGACGCGCGTGCGGGGCGCGAAGGGTCAAGCGAATTCAGCCTCCCCAAGATCGGTGGCACTGACACGCGCTGTCTTCCCTCCTCCTTCGCAGAGTCGGGTCTGTCTCACCCAGCCTACTTCGTGGCAGCCGGTCGACCCAGGCTCGCTCTGGGACCTCTGCCATGTCTGAATTCAGACAGCTTTACAAAGCAGTGGGTCATCCCCCAGACGCAAGGCTCCCGGAAGGAGCGGGAGGAAAACCAGGCCAGGGGAATGCCCGTCTGGATGCAGTGGCCAGCGCCCCTCGGCCCAGGGCTGAGCCCGCTCTTGGTTCCAAAATTCAGGTGGGAGAGCAATCAGAGGTGCAACACTGGAGCAGCTCATCCCAACTCTACCCTCTCTCCACAGCTTGGAGAGGCAGGGGCCCTACAGCCATCCCCTTCCTTCACCTTGACCTTGGGCACAGTCCCTCCTCCTCCCCGCTGGGAGGGAGCAAAGGGAAACAAACATACATGAAGTAGGGGTTGTCACATGCAGGGGCAGCTGTTTATTTTTTGGCCGTGATGATTCAGCTTCTGTTCCAAGTTTAATAAGTCATATTCAGTCCTGCAGCCTCTCCTTCCTCACCCTCCTCCAAGTACACATGCTCACACACATATTCACACACTCACACATACACACACACTCCGCATCGTGAGTACAGTTCTAGAGGATGAGAAGACAGAAAGCAAACGGCAACTACAGTTTTCTCCGTGGGCTGAGCTGGCTCTGACTGTAGTGCTGTTATCTGATTTGCAATTCACCAGTGAAAGTTACAGTCCAGAGACTGTTTAGCAGGTAGGGTGAGCCCCAGAGACCTGCGAAGGGGACTGGCAGGTAAGGTAGCAAATAACTGCCAATTTCTATCTGGGCCAAGCTGTGTCTGGGGGTACCCACTGTGAGGGGGGAAATCAAGGTTATCCTTGGAAGTGTCTCTTTCTGAGATGCCAGTCATCATGGGGCTTGAGTCGTCATCCTGGTGCTCAGGGCCAGATGGACGGGTCGTTGACTCATGTTCCAGCCAGTCTGGGAGTCTGCTTTTTCTCTCTGTGTGCCGAGTGCAGGGGCTGGGCATGTAGCTTGACACAAGTGGGGTGCCTCTGCTCACCACCAGCTGGAAGATGGAGGGCCAGTTATAGAACCGGGGACAGCGAGGCTTGAACTCAGGGGCTGGGGGGCACAGTTGCCACAGCAACACCTGCTGCTACTTTCAGTTTAAAACCAGTGACCAAACTGGTTTCCAGGAAGAGGAGGAAAAGGAAGATCTGGGAAACGCCTATTCCAGTCTCAAATTCCTTTCCCAGGAACCCTGTTATCTTTCCAAAGGTCTTGAACTATTAGTGCCAGACTCCTGTATCATTTTTTAAAATCCGTTTTCTAATCTATACAAGAGCCTAATCAGTGGCTCTCATTGTCCTCCTTCCCATCCCCCACCCCCACCCCACCAGCTATCCTGAGGGTAGCTGGATAACTCTAATGGTACAGTGCATTCCCCACCCCCCCAGTTTTATATAAGGCCTACCAGCAAAACCAGACTGCCCCTGAAGGACCAGCTAAATAACCATCTCTCTTCAGGGGCAGCTTGCTGGGGAGATCGATACGTGTGTTGGTTGCAACCTCAGAAGTTTCCCACGTGAAATTCAGAACGGCCTCCCCTGTACATGGAGGGCAAGGAGAGAAGAGGAAAGGCAGCCACTCCAGATCGGTAGGTGGCCGGTTTAAGAAGCAGAAAAGTCACTGACGAGGCTTTTCTTGGGCGCTGAAAGATGCACCCGCTCACCAGAATCTTAGAAGTTTATAGAGGCCTTTAGTGGGGCACGGACTTCCCTGGTGGCTCAGATGGTCAAGAATCCACCTGCAATGCAGGAGACCTGGGTTTGATTCCTAGGTTGGGAAGATCCCCTGGAGAAGGGAATGGCAACCCACTCCAGTATTCTTGCCTGGAGAATCCCATGGACAGAGGAGCCTGGCAGGCTAAAGTCCATAGGGTTGCAAAGAGTCAGACATGACTGAGTGACTAACTACTTTCATTTTAGTGGGGTTCAGTCGTGTATTCAGTCTGCTGGTCTCAACAGCATACTGCTCTCAAGACTGTGTCTTTGAAAAGGCTCCTAGCAAGGGGAATATTTGCAGTGGCCAAGGAGGGGGGCGGGGCACCGAGCCTCTGATTGCCCCCGGCCGGCTCTCAGGTCACAGAGTGGTCACATCTTCTCCACGACCTCCTTGAACAAGTCCCTTCACCTCGGATGAGCTGATGCAGTGAAATCCCCCTTCGCTGGCCTCTTCTTGTGACTCCTCCTCTCCGCTGCCTCCCCGTATAGCAGGTGGGGTGAGTTCAGCCTGGAAAAACTGCTGTGAGATCCACCCACCTCAGACACGCCTGTCTCCACTGTAGGGCTGGGTAAGCAGGGTCTCGACAGCCTTGTCCTTGACAGCAGAGACTGTGTTGTTCAGTTGCTCAGTCATGTCCAGCTGTTTGTGACTCCATGGAGTATGGCACGCCAGGCTTCCCTGTCCAAACCATCTCCCGGAGTTCGGTCAAACTCATGTCCATTGAACCGGTGATGCCATCCAGCCATCTCATCCTCTGTCATCCCCTTCTCCCGCCTTCAATCTTTCCCAGCATCAGGGTCTTTTCCAGTGAGTCAGCTCTTCTCATCAGGTGGCCAGTGAGGCAATCAAACCCGTCAGTCCTAAAGGAAGTCATTCCTGAGTAGTCATTGGAAGAACTGATGCTGAAGCTGAAGCCCCAATGCTTTGGCCATCAGATGCGAAGGAACTGTGTAATCTAGAACAGCTGGTGATTTTGTCCAGGTAATGAAGGGCTCCCGCCGCGGGCTTTGAATGCCTTGAAAGAGCTGTCCTGGGCGGCTCCCCTCCGGTTCCGGTCCGGTCCATCTCTGAGCCTAACGGCCGTTCTTCCGACCTCCCCCCCATCTGCTGAGTGCAGTCTGCACTGTCACCCGAGGGGCTGTCTCCTTCCTCTGCAGCTTGCTGAGTAACTAAGTAACCAAACCTTGAGCTAGAAAAATAGAAGGGCTGGGGATGAGATAACCTCCACCCTGGCTTGTTTGATATCTTTAAAGCAATTAAATAATACCTTCCCCTCGTTCAGCACTTATCGGAGAGACAATAGACAGCAGGAAATTAAGAACCGGAGCAGGACCCAGACCCAGGCCAGTGCTCAGCCTTTAACACGGGGAGATGCCGCTGGGTTCACCGCCTCGGTGAGAAGTTCACAGTCCAGGAGCGCCAACGTGGATACATAAGACCCGAGCAGGTCTTTGTGTCTCTTAGCAGCTTAATAAATTAAGTAGGGGGAATCGTGACTCTGCAGTCAGTTTCGTGGAAGTGAGTCTTGCAGTTAAGCCTAGAGGAAGGCAGGAGAGTGCCGGGAGGAGGCTTGGACCCGGCTGGGAGAGGTGGATGCCCGTCCAAGCATCCAGGGCATCCTTGCTGTATTCATGGGGACGCCAGGGATGATGAGGCTTGCCATTTCTCTAGATGGGAAAGGCAGCCCTTCTGTCGTGGAGAAAATGCAGATGTCCAGGCAAGGTCACCTGCGTGTTGACCAAGTTACCTGGCCTTCCTGGGACACCCCTGTTTTCCAGCGTTCTGTCCCTTGTTACCCACAAATCGTGTGCCTTTTACCAAAATTAAGACGTCAGCTTCTACATTCTGTCTCTGAGACTGCATCTTGAGCCTGGTAGCACCAGAAGCCCTTTCTGATGTCATAGGTCTCGATGGTTAGTTTGGAAAATATGGCATATGATCAGCAGACCTCTTGTAAAAGTCTGAACATTTGGCATCATGGGTTGAAAGGTCTCTTTAGATACAGAAGGGGTTGACTTGAGACCCTTTCTTGGCATCTCTCTTCCCCACCCCTTGACAGGTAGAAGTTTCGCTGGATGCTCATCCCTTTTTGCTATGAAGTTCCTCAATCCCTGGGGAGTGCAATGGCCGAGTGAATGAGGAGGCATCAAAATCTCTCTGAAAACCATCCCAGATATGTCTGGAGTTGGGATGATGGTTAAAAGACCTCCAATAAGTCTAGAAACGGAGATCACGGTTAGAAGACAATAACCATGGTTTAGGGTTCACTTTTCTCTCCCTTCCCTCATTTGGGCAGAACTGCACATAGAATCCTGGAGTCAGAAGGAACCGTAGACATGCTCAAATGTATAGTCTGTGGTCCATCACTATGCAGGTGAAAAGATGCCAGGCTCAGAGAGGTCTGGCGACCTGCCCAGGGTCACCCAGCTAGAGAGTGGCAAAGCTCTTCTGAATCGCAGATTCCTGCCCCTCCTGTGGGGACACGCCTCACACTGGGAGTGTGGAAAACTCAGAGGGGGGAGCTCCCAGCTGTCCCCACCATTCAGCCCAGCGTTCTCTTCCCTCCAGACCTTCTTCCTGATAACTAGGTCCCTGTAGCCCTCACGCTGGCCTGGGTCCTTTTTTCCAACCCCTCAGCGATGGAGTTGGAAAAGGCATGGCTGTCATCCCCTGGGCTCCTCCCAGCATGCGTGTCCCCCCGCACGGATCCTGCCGGACGCCCTGCAGGAGCAGAGCAGGAGGCCGGGGCGCACACCTGCCCCTTCTCTTGAAGATCCCCCCAGGCTTGTCGGTAACACCCACTGGTAACATTTATTAAGGGCCCGTTGTGTGCTTGGTGCGTTCCACACATCCATCATTCCATTTCGTCTTCTCAACCTTTGAGGCCCATCTCATCGTCATTATTAATATTGTTATTTTGAGAAATCTTGCCTCGAAGAAACCTATTTATCTTCTTTAAGCCCAATGTTTTCCCAGTTTATTTTGCCACGGGGAACCTTGCCTGTGAATAATTTTTAACACTCATTGAGTGTTTACTGTGTACCCAGCACTGTAGTGGAAACTTCGTGTTAACTCGTAATCACCCTGAAACCCTAGGAAGCCTGTCACGGTTCTGAGTCTCCCCGTTTGTGAAAGAAGCAGCCAAGGCACAGAGAGGTTGAGTGGTCTGCTCAAGGCCACACAGCGGCCAAGGCCTGAAGCACGGTCTTGCAGAGCAGCTTGGTGGAGAAGGCGGTCCTTCCTTCCTCCACACACCCCTGGAGTCTGATTAAAATGGAGGAGGGACGACAGATGCTTTAATTGTTTTCAGCTCTTTCCCCTCCGTTGACCCCCTAATCTCAGGGTGTTTGTTGATGAGTTCTGGACCGTTCCCAACGTCTCTGAGACCCAGGCAACCATGCCTATGCGGTCTTTTCTAGGGCCCGTTCCCTCCCCCTTTCCAGACCGAGCCAGGTAATGAGCGTCTGGTGCTGTCTTGCTGTGTGACCTGTCCCCTCCCACCTCCTTGCTGAATTGCCTAAGTAGGTTGCTCCCTGGGCCTCCTCCTGGGAAAGAAAGAGCTGCCTTTAGGGTCAGATTTGTAGACTCAGGGAAGCCAGATGGCCCTCAGAGAGCAGCTGGTAGAGAACTTGACTACCATGTTGCGAACCAGAATGTCCTGTGTGCGCTAAGTCCCTTTAGTCGTGTCTGACTCTTTGCAACCCCATGGACTGTAGCCCGCCAGGCTCCTCTGTCCATGGGATTCTCCAGGCAAGAATGCTGGAGTGGGGTGCCATGCCCTCCTCCAGGGAATCTTCCCAACCCAGGGATCCAACCCCTGTCTTTTGTGTCTCCTGCATTGGCAGGCGGGTTCGTTACCACCAGCGCCACCTGGGAACAAACAGCCGGACGTGACTGAGAACCACCCAGGGAGCTTTAAAGACTGAAGATGCCCCAGCTCCATTCTGAGCAATTCGGATACAATGGACCTGGGACGAAGACCTGGTCTTTTTTTGTTTTTCTAAGCTCCCCAGATGACTATAATGTCAACTAGAGCAGAGAACCCTGCTACTTAAACCTCATTTCAGAGATCCAGGAACTTTGGATCAGGGAGGGGAAACATCTGCCCTGGGTCAGACAAGCAACTCGTCTCTTTAACGGGCCCGCTGTGGGCTCCCAGTGCTGCCCGGCATCCCACGAATCCCGTCGCAGGTAGAGGGGCCTGGGTAGGCTTTGTGCCGGGGTGGGGCCCTGGGAGCCTCTGCTTTTGGGGCTGGTGGAACCAGAGTTTCCCCTTCATAGAGAAAAGCGTTGTTGAGTAGCAAACACCGTCGTCTTGCAGGAGGATGTCTGTGTGAGGTGGGCGGCACCTGGGTGCCCTTGGGCAGGTACCCATTCCAAGTGCTTTGTCTCCGGTAGGAATGGGTATTCCACACCTTCCAAGAGATAGGTCATCATCCCACAAACGGGCCAGAACCAGTAAGTGGGTCTCAGGTTTTTGTTTGTATTTAGGTCAAGGCAGATCTGAGCCAGATTTCATCTTGGCCAAATGACAAAATCACCAAGCCGGGTCGCCCTCCTGCTTCTGGCATGTTCCCTCTTGGGGCCTGTGCTCCCGTGTGTCACCAGCAGCCCCCACCCCCATCCCCATCCTGTGATGAGGAATCCTGCCCACGATCCTGAGGAACTGTGTCCTTTTCCTGCAGATGACTCCTCTGGCTGTGGGCAGCCCCCGTGTCCTTTTCCTCCTCTGCTAGTGGCCACGATGACAGCTCATCCTTTTTTTTTTTTTAAAAAAAAAGAAAAACTGTTTTTTTTTTTTCTCTGTTTTGGCTGCTCCAGGCAGCATGCAGGATCTCAGGTCCCCAACTGGGGATCAAACTTGCACCCCTCACCCCTAGCAGAAGCTCGGAGTTCTAACCTCTGGACCATCAGGGAGCCCCTAGTGGTAGCTCTTTCTCCATAGGACATAGAATGTGTGCGCGTGCACTGAGTCGCTTCAGTCGTGTCTGACTCTTCATGACCCCATGGACTGTAGCCCAACAGGCTCCTCTGTCCATGAAATTTCGCAGGCAAGAATACTGAAGTGGGTTGCCATTCCCTCCTCCAGGGGATCTTCCCCACCCAGGGATCGGACCTGAATTTCTTATGTCTCCTGCATTGGCAGGCAAGTTCTTTACTACTAGCACCACCTTTACATTTTCAAGGGATCTGGGGAAGGTATCAGCCGACAGGACAGGATCTCCAGGTGGAGACACAGGCCTGATGTTGGAGGAGGGGTCTTCATTCCCAGAGGCGAGAGGCACCAGTTGGCAGAGTAAGCACGGAGCTTTCTCTCTTTTTCTGTCTCAGGACCAGGAATTTCTGATGCCCCAGGGCCTCTGTCCCCCATGAAGTAAAAGCTAGGAATTGACTGTCTCTGTGGTTGATGGATTTTAACGCTCTTTCCAAAGAGGCTGCAGTTCCTCTGCTGGCCCCAGGGTGGGGTGAGCGCCCAGAAGTCACCGCGCCAGCAAGCCTGTGCCAGCTTGGGTACCAGGCCCTGCAGGACGGGGTCCCCAAACCCAGCCCTTGGCTGTTCTCTTCTCTCTTTCCTCCCCTCCCCTCAACCCAAGGACGGGCTGTGGTCCTGATAGAATGAAAACGAGGTCACAGTGTCTGGAACCCAGATTTGCTGCAGAATCTGAAATCCTCAGATTTCCCAGGTGGTGCAGTGATGAAGAATCCACCTGCCAAGGCAGGAGACACAAGAGATGTGGGTTCGATCCCTGGGTGGGGAAGATCCCCTGAAGGAGGAAATGGCAACCCACTCCAGCATTCTTGCCTGGAGAATTCCACGGACAGAGGAGCCTGGAGGGCTACAGTCCATGGGGTTGCAAAAGAGTGGGACAGGACTGGTAAGTGCATGTGTGTGTGTGCACGCACACACACGCATGCACACACACACATGCACGCACACACACGCACGCGGTCACACACACACACAGAGTGGGACAGGATCAGTAAGTGCATGTGTGTGTATGCACGCACACACACGCACACACTCACGCACACACACACACACACACACAGAGTGGGACAGGACCAGTAAGTGCACGTGTGTGTATGTACGCACACACGCGCACACACACGCACACACGCACGCATGCACACACACACAGAGTAGGACAGGACCTGTAAGTGCATGTGTGTGTATGCACGCACACACGCACGCGCACACACACACACACACAGAGTGGGACAGGACCAGTAAGTGCATGTGTGTGTATGCACACACACACACGCACGCATGCACACGCACACACACAGGAATCCTCTGACCTAGCAGCTCTTCCAGCTCCCCTGCAGATCCTCCAGCATCACTGAGGAGCCTCTGCTTTCTCCGCCGCCCCTGCACCACTGGGCGGCCTGGCAGGTAGGGCAGTAGCTGCAGCTTCAGTGACCTTCTCTGGGTGAGATGAGGCAGGAGGGTGGATGCGTATTCTGCCAGGGGAGGTTTCCCAGCCAGAACGGGCTCAGCGAAGGGTCTGGAAGAGCTCTCTCTGGGAGCCTCAGGCTGCATGCGGGAGCCTCAAGGGAGGGTGGTGCTGGGCGGTGCAAACGTTTCTTTGAGGCAAAGAAGAGAAACTTTCCATCTTTTCGGTGGGAAGAGGTTCCATGAAGACCAGTGGGCATTGACGCCGTTTTTTTTTTTTAATTATTTGTTTTTAATTGGAGGATAATATCTCTACAATCTTGTGTTGGTTTCTGCCATACATCAACATGAAAACATCCATCAGCCATAGGTATGTGTCCTCTCCCTCTTGATGATACCATTAAAAAATTTTTTTTTATTGAACTATAGTTGACTTACAATATTGTGTTAATTTCTACTCTACAGCAACGTGATTCAATGATACATACATACATATATATATATTTTTACATGATCTTTTCCATTGTGGTTTATCACAGGATATTGATTATGTGGTATACGGTAGTAGGATCTTTTTATTTTAGTCTATTCGCTGTATCATAGTCTCCGTCCGCTAATCGCAATCTCCCTTCCCGCCCCTCCCCGGCCCCTCCCCCTGGGCGACCACGAGTCTGTTCTCTGCGTCTGGAGTCTCTTTCTGTTGCGTGGATGAGCCGGGTGGGGCTCCAGGAGGGACCTGGCCGCTCTCCAAAAGTCAGAGACAAATGGCGGTGTTTCCGCCTTCCTTGGGGGGGAGCCGGTCTGCTGGTTTTGTCCGCTGGTCCCGGGCCTCACAGGGCCTGCCCGACGCCCGGCCCCAGAGCAGATGGCCGCACTGGTGAGGGCGCCCCGAGGGCTCGGTTCCCCAAAGTCATCCGTGTGCTCCTCCCTCCGCGCAGGCCGCGCCTCCCCACCCGCCCCGCACCCCGCTCCGCGGCTGCAGCGATCCCTGACAGATTGTCCCAGGGCTGCTCCAAACGCTCAATTCTCTGTGCTCCCTCAGACCCTGTGTCTGCCTCCCCGGCAAGACCTTTCTGTTTGGGACCGTGAAGGGTGACAGTTTCTGGGTTCTGGCTCTTGCCTGCTGGCACAGGGAGCTCGTTTGGCTTGTTGGATTCAGGGCTTGGCGAGGCATCTTTCCTGCTGGTAGAGGTAGGTGAGCACGCCCGGGGCCTAACCCCAGCAGACAGAGCAGGTCACAGGGCAGCTCGGGCCTGGCCTCACCGCGGGACACCGCAGTAGGACCCACTGCAGGGACCTTTCAATAAAAAGCTCGTTTAAATAGCACTTAAAAAACGTTCATACACAACTTTTCTATGTATACACGTGTGCGTGCATGCTCCATTGCTAAGTCGTATCTGCCTCTTTGCGGACCCCATGGACTGTATAGCCCACCAGGCTCCTCTGTCCATGGGATTTCCCAGGCAAGAATACTGGCGTGGGTTGCCATTTCCTTCTCCAGGGGATCTTCCCGACCCAGGGAAAGAACCTGTGTCTCCTGCATCGCCCAAAGATGCTTTACCACTAAGCCACCAGGGAAGCCATGCGTATTTAAATTTGTTTTCTTAATTAATTTTTATTGGAGTAGCATTGCTTTACATTATTCTGTTCATTTCTGTTCTAAAGTGAATCAGCTGTACATATATATATATTCCCCTTTTCTTGTTTTTTTTTAAAAATTAATTTTTATTGGAGTGTAGTTGCTTTACATTGTGTTAGTTTCTGCAGAGTGAATCAGCTATATGTATCACATATATCCCCCCTTTTTTGTTTTGTTTTGTTCATTTTTATTGGAGTCCCTGGTGGCTCAGATGGTAGACAATCTGCTTGCGATGCAGCAGAACTGGGTTTGATCCCCTGGAGAAGGGAATGGCTACCCACTCCAACATTCTCACTTGGAGAATGCCATGGACAGAGGAGCCTGGTGGGCTACAGTCTGTGGGGTCACAAAGACTTGGACATGACTGAGTGACTAATACATTCATAGTTGCTTTACATTGTTGGCAGGCATAACTCTGAAACTCCTTACCGGATTAAAGCGGGTTCTGAAACCCAAACCGATCCCTAAGAGCTGATTGGCACCAGCGAGTCTATTCTCAACACTGTGCTTCGGGCTCCAAAGTGAATTTTCAAAGAGGCGTTCCAAAAATGATTTGGCCACAGCGATGTTGCGTGCATATTTAGTTTTCCAAGATGAGCACTTTTTTTTTTTTTAGCACTATTAGAGAGTTAGACTGTTTAGAAATAGCCAGTACTCCCTTTGATGTACTGTTCTGATGTGATCGGCTCAAAGAAACAAACCCCAAATATAGAATGGGCGTTGACCATGTGATCATGCTCCTGAAGATTATATCTGAACAGGATACAAAGGTGCAGACCTTCATTCAGTTGCTTATCCTTCTGTCCATATATCTAGTGAACAAAAAGACCATATCAGAGAAAAAAAGGAGAAAAATTGTTTTCTAAGCTCTGCTATCAAACTCTCAGGGTGAGAGAACTCAGCAGGCCCTCCCTTGGACCCTAAATCCTCAGCAAGTGCTCAGAAAGCCTTTAGGGCAATAACTGCACCTGATGTGCCTGTGCGGACCTTTCAGAGGTCAGATGTTTTCTCGTGGTTTCTTACAACCCATACAGGAAAGAGGCTAAAGAGGGCTGTCTTCTCTAAAACTGTCTTTGTCCTTGTTTTTGGTATTTTGCCACAAAGCTGGCAGTTGGTCAAAAAGCAATTAGCAGTGCCTGACTTAATGAGCACTGATGCATTTTTTCAGAGGGATAGGAGGGTAGTGCTGGAGTGCTGTGCAGACTGAGGCTGCCTGGTGGGCTTGAATTACTTATCCTGGTTAATTTCTTCTGAAATGATATCATTCTCTACAATTGGAGGTCCAGAAAGTAAAATACAGGCTGATAACATATGCTGATCTTTAGTACAAGCCAGTAGAGGGGTTTGTTTGGCCAGTAAAATCTTTTTTTTAATTTAATTTTTATCGAATAATATATGTCCATGGTCAAAAAGTCAAGTGCTGGGATTAAGCTTTTAATGAAAAACAGCAGATTCTTGCTCCATCCTTCTCCCTTTGTGACAGTGCCTGAGGGCAAATGCTTCCAGTTCTTTTTGCTGTTTTTTCTATTTTATTTACCTCCTTGTTTATAAGTGATGCAATTGTACTTCCATTTCTTGAGTTTTGTTTAAGATTGTTTTGACTTCCTATTCCAAGAAATCCCCAGCTCATTACTTCTACAATGAACTTCTTCACCCTCTTCCATCTCGACACAGTTATCATCCTTTCCGTCAAATCAGTGGTCAGTGCTTGCCTTATTATAACTATGTAAATATTATTTAAAGCTGAGCCAAGCATTATTCTCCGCCAGCCTCCTCTTTCTCATAGAGCCTTTTGTTTTCCATGGAGTTAATGATTACCTCTTAAAAAAAAAAAAAACCAAACCGGTTTACTTTTCTCTGTAACTATCTGTACTTCATCTCCTAATTCTGATAGAGTTGAAAATCTCAGTAGGTTTATTCAACATATTGGGTTCATTTTGGGGTGAGGGCTTGGAGGCTTCTGGACCCCTCTGTCCTTCTGCTCAGTCTGGGCCAGTTTCCCTCTAAGTCCTCTGTATAGCCTCCCTGCAGGACTCTTCACTGCCAGCCTGGGGACTGTCTTTGTGACTTCCGTGTGAGTTTCCTGTTCCCCTCTTGCTCTGTGTCTGCCTTTCTTCTTTGTCTTAGTGCAGCACCTCTTCCACAAGCTTCTTGAGAAAGGGGTGTTTGGTAGCCAGCCTCCAAGCCAGCCTCCTCAGTAATCTCCATCTCCTGGTGTTCTCCCCTCTATACCGGGATTGGTCTGTGTAACCAATGGAATTCAAGCAGAGTGATGGTACGCCACTTCAAGGATTCAGGGATTAAAGACTCTGTGGCTTCTGTTCAGTTCAGTTCAGTCGCTCAGTCGTGTCTGACTCTTTGCGACCCCACGGACTGCAGCACGCCAGGCCTCCCTGTCCATCACCAACTCCCAGAACCTACTCAAACTCACGTCCGTTGAGTTGGTGATGCTATCCAACCATCGCATCCTCTGTCGTCCCCTTCTCCTCCCACCTTCAGTCTTTCCCAGCAGCAGGGGCTTTTCCAATGGCTTCTTCTTCAGGGTCTTTTTCAGTGGGAGTCAGCAAAGCCAGTCGCCACGTTGTGAGCACTCCTACATGGAGAGGAGCTGGGGCCTCCAGCCAACAACCACACAAAAGAGCTTGGCAGTGGGTCCTCCAGCCCCAGTCAAGCCTCAGTGACTGCCGGCTTGGCTGACACTAATTACTCCTTCATGAGAAACCCCCAGCCAGAACCAGCCAACTAAGCATTCTCAAATTTCCGGGATACCGGAAATAGAAGATAACAAATGTCTGTTGTTTCAAGCTACCAAAATTTGGGTGACTTGTTGTGTATGCTTCCCAGGTGGTGCAGTGGTGAAGAATCTGCCTGCCAATGCTGGAGACTCAGGAGATGCGGATTCGATCTCTGAGTTGGGATGATCCCCTGGAGGAGGAAATGACAACCCACTCCAGTATTCTTGCCTGGGAAATCCCATGGACAGAGGAGCCTGGTGGGCCGCATTCCATGGGCCACAAAGAGTCGGACACAACTGAGCGTGCCTGCGATGACAACAGATATGACCTTGGTCCATTTTTGGATACTGGGCTTATCTGCAAATGTCTTTCTTACGTCTCTACTTTCAGCTGATGATTTGGCTCTATATGAAGCCTCTTCCCTCTGAATTTTGAAGGCATTCATCCATTGTATCCTGGCTTCTGGCATGGATGTCGATGTGTCCAACGCCTTGCCTTTCCCTGTAACCATTTTGAATCTTCTCTTCGCTGCAGGTGTTCTGACGTTTCATGAGGCTATGCCTCGGTATGGACCACTCTTTTCTTTTATCCTCGGTTGTGTTTGGCATTCAGTGGACATCTTTAATCTGGAAACCCTTGATCTTGAAAGTTGTTGTTACTGTTAGTTTTTCAGAGATGATTCAGAAAATAATTCTCACTATTGTTACTGGTCTCTCTTTCTAGCTTATTATTCAGAGAGACCATTTCTCCAATTCCCTTGACTTGTTTTTTTCCCTTTTCTATCTCTTCGTTGTTTTTGTTTTACTTTCAGAGTGATCTTTTATCTTCTAGACCTCCTATTGACTTTTTATTTCAACAGCTGTATTTTTTGATAAAGTTTAAACATTTCATGTACCTTTTTATTTTTGGCTGTGCCGAGTCTTTGTCGCTCTGTAGGCTTTCTCTAGTTGCAGCGAATGGGGTCTGCTCTTGGTTGGCATGCGCAGGCGTCTCTTTGCAGTGGCTGTTCTTGTTGCAGGACCTCAGTGGTGGTGGCTTCCAGGCTCTAGAGCGTGGGTTCTGTGCTTGTGACACATGGGCTTCGTTGCTCCGGGGCATGTGGGATCTTCCTGGATCAGGGATCGAACCCGTGTCCCCTACATTGGTAGGCAGATTCTTATTCACTGTACAACCAAGGAAGTCCCAACAGTTGTATTTTTAATTCCTAGACATTTGTTCTGATCTATCAGCATTCTCTTTTTATAACTTTATGCTCTTGTTTCATGGATGTAATATTTGGTCTCAAATTTCTATAGTTTTTTTTTTTTTTTTTTTAGTTTCCTTCTAATTCTTGCTTGTCTGTTTCCTTCAAAGTCCTTTATCTTACCTACTTTTATCTTTCAAGTCTTTCTGCAGATGTCCTTGGTGATATTTGTGTTCGAGAGTAAAGCACTATCGTGTGTGTTGGAGGGTCTTTGCACACAGATGTGGCTGTTGACTGGTGGATTCACTGTAGGAGGGTCAGATGGGGACCAGGTCACTTGCTTGGGGAGCCTCCCTAATCTGTAGATCATTTTCGTTAGGCCTGCTTGCTTCCCAGGAATCCCCAAAGCTTGGATCTTGGCGTTTTATAAACCTGGCCAACAGTGCTACTAGAGCAAAGGAGAAGATGGTTTAGAGTTTCACTGTCAGTATGCAGACGTTCATCTAATTTCCCTGTTCATAGTATTGTACCATAACCTCACCTTCCAGTGGACCCAGTGTCCCCAAGTCCAGAACTTGGCTGTTTCAGCTGCTTTACAGAATAAACATAGGGCTTCCCTTGTGGCTCAGCTGGTAAAGAATCTGCCTGCAGTGTGGGAGACCTGGGTTTCATCCCTGGGTTGGGAAGATCCCCTGGAGAAGGGAAATGCTACCCACTCCAGTATTCTGAAAATTTAATTAAATTGGAGTAAGGAAGTGTGGGAAATGGATCTAAGGATCTATTTCTTTTTTTTTTAATTAAAATAAAAATTAAGAGAAGTATTGACTCATTTTTAAAGTTGAGGCAAAATTGGTAAATAACAGTGTATATGTTTTAGCGGTACATCGCTATGATTCGACATCTGTGTACATCGCAAAGCGATCACCACCAAAGGTGGAATTACCATCCATCACCATGAAATTTCCCTCGCCCACTCTGACCACTTCTTATCAAGTCATTCGACCATCCGCTTTCCAGCCCTACCCGGAGCCTCCAAGTCCTGGATCTTTCTGGAGCTCTGCTGCATGAATTGGCTTCCTCTCTGATTGGCTTTACTCCTTCAAGGTCATGTTTCCTCTCTATTCTGCAAAGTCAGTTATCTCCCAGTCCGTTTTCCAACTTCCAGGTTTTTCTTGGCATTTTCTCGTTGGTTGTCATTTCATCTGCCATTCTTTTTCTTCTTACACATTTTTTGAATTTTCGAATTTCTTTACTGTCATTTTAGAGGAATCTGGAAGAGATCTGAGGAAACTACACGTGTTTCCTCTGGCATATTTAAGCAGATGTCCTTGCAGGTGGTCTGCACTTGAGTTTTTTCTTCATTTGTTCAGTCCTGTTTTGCTTGTTTGTCTATGTGAATGTTTTTAGTTTTTGTTTGATTATTTTTAGCCTGCTAAGTATTAGTGCTTTGGTTAGCTTTGGACTTGGCTATTGACTTGGTTAGCTAAGTGTTACTGAGCTGGGATCAGCTCACTGCTTGGTCCCAACCCCTGGGATGACTTGCTGCCCACTCTGGGTCCCCAGATTTTTGGCTTCTGGAACTCGATAGAGGAGAACACTCTGGGGACATAAGAGAGTGAGTTCTGTTTTGCTTGAACTGAGTGTGGTGTGCCTATGGGATGGTGGAGGGAGTGTCTTGTAAATGGTTTGATCTATGAGTCTAGATGCCTCAGGGAAAGGAAACGGAGCTGGTCATGTTAACTTGGGAGTTGTTATCCAAGGGTGATAGTTGGAAGTGGGAGAAAATAAGGTCATCCAGACATAATATAAGGATGAGAAAAGAAGACAATGGAGAATGCCAATGTTTAAGAGATGGGTCCTGGGATTTCCCTGGTGGTCCAGTGGCTAAAACTCCACGCGCTCAATGCAGGGGGCCCATGTTCAATCCCTGATCAGGGAACTAGACCCCGCAAGCTGCAACTAAAACCCAGCCCAGCCAAATTTTAAAAAGAGAGAGAGATGAGTCCTCTTAGAGACAGAGAGAGGGGTGGAGGGGAGAAATGGGGGAAAGAGAGAGCGATGGAGACGCACACACAGACAAGAGAAACAGAGGGAAAAGCAGGAAGGGAGCCTGGTGGTGTCTTGGATGACTGGAGCAGAGAGTCTCCCAGGAGGGAGGGTGGAGGAAGGAGGTGACGGAAGAGGAGAGCTGAAAGGTGAATGTCGGATTTAACATCCGAAACTCACTGGTGCCTTGGGAGGCAGTGTGGGCAGAAGGCAGATGGCAGCGTGTTGAGGAGGGAGGAGGCGTGGAGGGAGCAGGGGAGAGACGCGAGTGCAGTCAGTTCTCAGCAGCTTAGTTGAGAAGAGGAGGGAGCCAGTGATGAAGAGAGGGAAGCATATGGCTGAAAAGTGATTTTTTAGAGTTGGTAAATGTCACGTCTATGGAACAGAAGAGAAGGAGGGAGGGAGAGGGAGATGGAGAGACGGGAGGAAAGGTGGACTCAGGCAGCAAGTGGGGCTTCTCCTCTGCGGAGTTTGGAGAAGCTCATCCAGGTGGGACGTTCCTGTGGGCATCAGAGGGAGGTGGGTGCAGACGTAGAAGAAGCAGAAAAAATCTGAGCACTTCTGGTCCAGGAGTCATCCATACAGCAAACATTTTTGGAGCATTTACTCAGGACAGTTCCAGCTGCTGTAGTTCTCGCTGAGACAGAGAAATGAAAAGCATACCCAAGCCTTGAGGGAGCTCACCATCTGGGGGACAGACAGATAAGTGTGCAAAATATTCGGGGAATCCTGCCTGTGCCTGGGGTGTGGGAGGGGTCAGGAACCTTTATCAGGCGACTCTGATGCCCACCCTGGAATGAGGTCTGGAAGGAGGAGAATGTTCTGGGCGGACAAAGCGGGAGGCACATGCTTGGCCTGGTACATTTAACCGAGTGTTATCAAGCACCTGTTCGTATGAGGCAGCACGATTGCACGCCGAGTGTAAAGGCAAACGTGCCTGGCTTCGGGCTCGCCTGCTCCGCGTGGTGTCAGCAGAGGTGGAGGAGCCCAGCAGGTGCTCTCACCGTCGTGTGGTCTGAGTTCTGGCGGTATACTGAGGCCCCTTTGGGGGAAGCAAAATGGAGTGGATATGGGGGAAGGAGAGGCAGGCAGGGCCATGGTCAAGGTTTTAGAGGTCTTAGGTTCTGTAGGGCGAGGGGCTGGCTTCCTGGACTGCCTACAGACTGTAGGTCACAGATCTGTTCTTACATACAATCTGGCCACTGTCTGTTTGCCTATCAGCCTCTTACACGTTAAGAGGAAGTCATTAGGGTAGGCCTGAGTCCAGTATGACTGGCATCCTTGTAAGAAGAGATGAGACGGAATTCCCTGGTGGTCCCGTGGTTGAGACTTCGCCTGCCAGTGCAGGGGACATGGGTGACCCCTGGCCAGGGAAGATTCCACATGCTAAGGTGCTGGGAGCCAGCATGAGGAACTCAGCCCATGGCAAAGGTCATGAGGAAGGAGGCTCGGCATACACAAAGGCGGGATCGAGCCTCGGGAGACTCCCTGTTCTCAAGCATCTACCCCCCAAACCAGAGTCTGCCTGCTTTACTGTGTTATGCTTTCCACCTACTCTTTTGACATTAACAGGGGGCTGTCCCCCCACCACCTTTTTCTGGAAAAAGTTAATTTAGAGCTTTTAGATAATAAATCTCCTGGGCATAATATGAGTGTTTCAATCCAAAAACCCCTCTGATGACTTTCTAGCCTGTCTGCAGGACTCTTACAGCTGCACATGTGATTGTTTGTGGCCTCCCGACTGCGAGAGGCACAGGAAGCTTAAAACATCCTAGGAATGTAGGGGCTTCCGAGGAGTCAAAACCATTAGAATAGGACTGATTAAGGGTTTCATTTGTTGAGCCGATACTTGCTGCCAAGTTTTCATATCTTTTATTTGTAGAGATAGAAAAAACAGGTGGTAGCCCTAGCATTAGCAACATTAGATCTTTCAGTTAAGTACTTTCTTTTTTATAACCCACTGCACCTTTGTTCTACAGGAATGTAACTTTATTTAGTATTTTGAGGGTGATGCAGATTAAAGAAAAAAACACTTCAAGGGAAAAAGAGTTTTATGTTTGATAGACATTTATCTAGGAAGAGAGCCACAAAAATGTTAACAGGCCTCTTGGCCAGAAGATAATGTAAACCACCTGAGACCTTTTGTATACGGGAGGGTATGCAAAAAGAAAGCCTGGTCTCAATAAGGGTCAGGACTGCTGCCCGTGCATAACTCTGCATATTCCATTATTTCTTTATGTACAACTTGGGGTATATAAGCTGCTTTTGAAAATAAAGTTGTGGGTCTGGCACCGATGCTTGACTCCCCCATGTTGTTCTTTTCTCGTTTTTCTGGCTGAATTCCCATCTGGAGCGTGGAGGCTCACCAAGTCTACTTATTTGCCCTGGCTTCTAAGACCCATGCGAGAGGGAGACCACGGCGGGGCACCCTCTGCTATTCAAGCAGGCGCTGGTGGCCTGCGTAGATGGTGCAAGTTCCTTGTCTTGGAACTTTATTTGTTTTCCACGTAAACCAAGTTATTCAGCATCTTTTCTCCACTAATTTTCCTACTACACTATTCTTTCCTAATCTCTCTTTATATTTCTAAATAAATAAGTTTTTCCTCACCGACTCTGTCCCCACCTCGAATTCCCTGGATTCACCGGGGCTGGACCCCGGCACTAAGGAGCCACTCAGCCCACGCACCACAGCTCCTGCACTTGGACCCGTGCTCGGCAACAAGAGAAGCCGCAGCGGTGAGAAGCTGGAGCATCATGGCTGGAGAGCAGCCCCTGCTCCCTGCTGCTAGAGAAGGCCCACATGCCACAACGGAACTAAAAATTCTTTAAAATATTTTTTAAAAAGAGATGAGAGCTGCATTGAGTTCATAGCACCAGCCCCCGAGGGGATGGAGGCTTTGAGGCTTTTGGGGAGAGGCTAGAAATGCTGGGAAAAAACAAAGAGATTGGGTTTGCTGTCTTCCTTCCCACCTGCCACTCCTGCCCACGTCCATCTTCATAGTGATCATGCTCGTAAGAGCACATATTTTCTTGAAAAAATTAGTATTTGTTTTTAATCACAAAAGAATTGTGTGCTCATCAAGATATAAAATATTATTAAAAAATAAAAAAGAATTATGCACTCAGTGAAGAAAACTTGGAAAACACAGATGAGCACAGGGTTAAAAAAAAAAAAGACACAAAAACGCTGGGCGATCCTCTTAACCCAGACCAACCTCGGTAAACACGCTGTGCATGGCCTTCCAGGCTTCTCTGTGGATGGCGCAGCTTCATACAAACACAACCTCTTCCTCCGGGCGCGTCCAGCAGCTGATTCCTCAGCCTCCTCACTCTCCTTAGCGCCCCATGTGCTTGGAGGGATCTCACACCGATGCCAGCCAGCTGCCTCCCCCGCCCTGCTCCCCCCATAAGATCACAGTCTCCCGGGGCAAGTGCTTCCCCTCATCTAATACCCCGTCTCCCCTTGTCCTGTCTTTCTCCCTTCCCGGGGACCAGGGGCTGGGGTGTGTGTGTGACATCTTCTGTGTTAACATGATAAAATGTTGGCATAGCCGGTGAAAAAACCGAAGACCCAGATTCCCTCTGCTAATTGAAAATTCAGCAGCTCTGCTATTTCCCTGGGTCCCTCTCTTCCCTTAGCAGAGATGTCCTCCTGAAATCTACAGACAGGCCCTGTCCAGTCTCTTGGTAAAAGCCAGAGGCTGACACCCATTCCTTGCCATCCTCTGTCTTGATGTTGGCAAATGTCATCCGATCACAGTGACCGGGGAGAGTTATGGTTTTATTGGGGGTAATAAGCAGGAGCGGCTTTGGAACCAAGAACAAATCTGGTTTCCATGCAAATATAGTTTGTTGTAAAAGCCTGCCAGGACAGAAGCATGGGGGCTGCTCTTCCCCGCAGCTCGCTCCCTTTGATAGAGCATTTTTCAAAGTTTGTCCCAGGAGTGGTCCAAGAGGCTGAAGGAGCCGTTTGCTTCTCAAGGATTTGGATGTGTGGGCATTTCTGTTGAATTAACAAATGACGGGGACGCAGGAAGCCAAGCAGGGCAGTTTAGATGTTGTTAAACAGGAGACAGAGGAACAGCCCTCTTGCTTTCTGAACCTTGTGGGCAAAGCCATCTTTTTATGTCGTATTTAAAAACCTGCATTGGATCATCCTGTCGGGGCTGGCAGAATGAGCGCTTCACAGATGATCAGCTCCGAAGTGTGCAGAGAACGGGGGAAGGAGGACAGGTGTACAGATATGGGCCACATGCTGTCTGCTTGGCCCAGGGATGTCGCTTTAGCTGCCAAATCCCATCTGATCCTTAGAACAACACGGGATTTATCTTCCTGGAAGAAATGAACTTCCACCCGCATTCCAGAGAGGTCAGGGACTTTCTTTAATTCTTGAAGCCAATTAACACAGAATTGGAGCTACACTGACTCCCAGGCCTGAGTTTCTTCCCCCCAGGATCGCTGAAGGAGCTGGAGGAAAAAGCTCCTAGGCTATCCCTCAAGTTCAGGGCGAGCAGTGTCATCTTGAAGCTAGTGGAAGGGGCCCACCACCACGTGGAAACAGAACTAGGTTTGCAGGAAGCAGGGTTGAAACAGGATGGGACTCTGCAGGGGCTCTGAGGATCCAGAGGTGCTTCGGGAGGGGGCCAGTGTGCTGGGGGGTGGTGGCAAGCAGGTGGTCCAGGCGCCATTTCAGCTTCATCTTCATCACCAGCTGTCACTAGGAAAAAGTGCCCTAGACTGGAAAGGAGCCCGAGGAAGGAGGGGAGAGAAATCCAGACGTCCAGAGAGGGTTTATCGTTCTCTCTTCTCCCACCACCCCAGTGCCAAACACCAGTGTTCTTCCGGGGAGTGTAGACAGCCAGCTCGGGCTTGCAGGTCAACCATGGGAACGTGGGTCTGCTGAGCTCGGGGGCTTGTCTCTCCTCTAAGGGTTCCATCTGCCCCACCCCCGCTGGCACCTGCTGTTGGGTCATCATCCACCCCGGGGCCTGTCTGTGCCAGGCTGCTGTTTGCACATGCTGGTGCTGGGCAGGTCCCCGGCCAGCAGGTGACTGCAGAACCCACAGGGGCAGCCTGCCCGGCCTCGGCATTGCCGGGCAACCCCGGATGAGTTTCCCACAGATCCGACCTCAGCGGTGAAACTCCAGGCGAGTGGCACTGTGGGGGCATTTCCCGGATCAGGTCGAAGGAGGACTCTGCTCCTGAACGTGATCACGGGAGACGCAATCTCAAAGCATGCTGTCTCGAGTTGTTGTTTAGTTGCTGAGGTGTGTCTGAGCCTTCGTGACCCCATGGGCTGTAGCCCGCCAGACTCCTCTGTCCATGGGATTCTCCAGGCAAGAATGCTGGAGTGGGTAGCCTTTCCCATCTCCAGGGGATCTTCCCAACCAAGGGACTGAACCCAGGTCTCCTGCACTGCAGGCAGATTCTTTATTGTCTGAGCCACCAGGGAAGCTTGAAATAGGGGAGAAAACTTCTAAACTGTGTAGAAGTAGAGAGAAAATAAATAATAAGATAAGAGTCTGAATGTTTGGGAATGGGGAGAATTAAAAAAGATTTTTCAACCCACTTCCTTGCAGTGATTCCTGCTTTGCTGTTCTTGCAGTGCTTGTCAGGTTTTTAAATCTGCAAAGTCAATGCAATAGCCACGTATGTATTTATATGTTGTGTTGGTATACAGCTTACTTTGTAACCTATCCTTATTGAGTGAACTGGTGGACGTTAAGACTGTTTCTAACTTTTTGCTCTTCTGTATGCAGAGCTGGAAATAAATCAGGAGTGAAAACCACAAAGCAGAAAAAAAATTGAATTGTAGAAAAAATTAGGTGTTATAAAACCACTTCAGGGTATTCCAGAATGACTCATCCTTGGGGAAAACGCTAGAAGAGTAGTTTGGATCAGATTGTCATCCTGATAAAATTACATTCAACCAAATCGCACTGTGATGGAATCTGGTCTCTGTGGTCACCCTTTTGTCCCCCTTATGAGACAGCTCACCCCTCTGGAGTAACCAGATACGACAGTTCCCAGCCTCCACTGCAGCTGGGGCGTGGGTGCCATGGGCTAAGAAAGCCTAGCTCTGGGTATGTGCACGTGGCTTTGAACGAGAAGCTGGTGAGAGAAAGAAGCCGGGACCGTGCTGAGTCCATCCTGGAGGAGGGGGTGGCGACAGCAGTGACTGTGTCCAGGTTCCCGGAGGGACAGCGGCAGTGGGTCTGCAAATGCTGTCCAGGGGCCTGTGGGGCGGGTGCAGACTGCAGCATCCACGGCCTGGGGAGGCGTCTGCAGGACCATTGTCTCCACTGCGTCAGTTCTATGGTGTAATTATAGGATAGCACCTGGTTCTTTTTTTTTTTTTTTTCTGGCTGTGCTGGGTGTTCCTTGCTTTGTGTGGGCTTACTGTAGTTGCAGCGAGCAGGGACTGCTCTCGAGTTGCGGTGGGCAGGCTTCTCACTGCGGTGGCTTCTGTTGTTGCAGAGAAGCTGCTCTAGGCACTCGGGCTTCACCTGCCCACTTCAGTAAGCCCACTGTAAGCGGCCTGTGGGCTTCGTTGCTTCGAGGCCCGTGGAATCTTCCTGGACTAGGGACTGAACTGGTGTCCCCTGTATTGCGAAGTGAATTTTTAACCATTGAGCCACCAGGGAAGCTCTGCATACCTCTTTCTTCTGAGGATTCTGTCAGGAACTCAGTAATGATTTAATACATTTTATTTCTGTTTAAATAAATCAGAGTTTGCCGGGAGCCAGCACGGGAGATCCCACCTATGACAAGGTCATGCGGAGAGACCTGATGGGCAAGGCGAGTCAGGTCTCAAGGGGTCCTCTGACTAAGCTGCTGCTGCTGCTGCACCTACCGCCCCAGAAAACCAGAGTCTGCCTGCTTTGCTGTGCTTTCCACTCTTCTGACATTCTCTGGAAAAAGTTAATTCAGGGCTTCAGTCTCCTACATATAAAAAGAATGTCTCGGCTTAACCTCCTCTGATGGCTCTCTGACTTGCCTAACAGGTTCCCCCGGACTTTTTACAATTTGTGAATTGTTTACAGCCCCCCAACCACGAGAGGCAGAAAGCTTAAAGCATCTTAAAGATACAGAGCCTTTTCTAAAGAGCTAAAAATCATATTGGTGATGGGTTTTCACTGTTGACTCAATGACTGTTGCCAGGCCTCCATATTCTTTATCTTTTAACACCTGAAGGATATTAATCAATGTAATTGGGATATAGTAGTTTTGATGTTAGCAACACTAGACTTTTGAGTTAATTACTTTTCTTTTGTTATAAATCACAGTACTCCTTTTACTTGCTGTAAATTGTTGTGCCTTTGCTATGTAAGAATGTAACTTTATTTAGTGCTTTCTGAGAGTGGCACCAGACTTTGGGAAGAACAACACAAATAAGTCTTCTGGTTGACAAACCCTTATCAGAAAAGGGCTGTAAAATGTTAATTGGCCCTCTGGCCAGAAGATGATGTAAGTCACCTAAGACTTGTGTATACAACTAGGTATGCAGAGAGAAAGCCTGGCCTCGATAAGAGTCAGGGCTGCTGATGCTGCATAATTTTATATTTTCCATTGATGTCTATGTACAAAAAAAGGTATAAAAGGCCTTTCTGGACAATAGGGGATGGGCCAGTCACTGGATTGGTTTCCTCCGTGTCTCCTCTTTACTCTGTTTTCTGGCTGAATTCCCATCTGGGGCGTCGAGGCTCGCCATGTCTACTTACTTGCCCTGGCTTTTAAGTCCCGTGAGAGAGGGAGCCCAAGGCGGGGCACCCTCCGCCATTCAAACGAGCGCTGGTGGCCCAACGTAGATGGTGCAAATCTCTTGTCCTGAGACTGTATTGGCTTTCCCCATAAACCAAGTTATTCAGCATCTTTTCTCCACTAAATTTTTCTACTACACTATTTCTTCCTAACCTAATCTTATATTTCTAAATAAATAAGCTTTCCTCGCCTACGCAGTCTTTCTTTCAAATTCCCTGGATCCACCGGGACTGGACCCCGGCAAGAGTTCTTTCCTATATTACGTGCAACTGAAAATTCTGATGGATATTCACACACCACCATTTATTTCCATGTGTTTACCAAATATACCTTTATTCTGATCATTTCTTTACATAATAAAATGATAGTAGTAGAACCAGGATATGCATTTAGGATCAAGAGAATTTTTCAGAGTTTCAGAGCTTTAAAAATGAATGCCAGATACTTGCATGATTTGTAATTTATGAGTAATTTAAGCTGAACATTCTATGGAAGCCTACCTAAAAGAATTCTAAAGGGATTTTTGTTTCTTTTAGTTAATAAATTGGATCAGAGATCGAAAGTTTCAAAGGGCAGTGTAGGTTGGGATGGAAGCATTGTTTATAATGAATCTTATCCTTAGTCATTTTCCCAAGTGGTGGTACATTTACATAATAGAAGGAGTTTTGTGATGAAGTCTTTTGATTTTTTGCATTACTGCAATTCTAGCTCATTTAATCCAATGCAGCATTATGAATAACTCATCCTTGTATACCTTCAAAATCTCATTGTCTAGGGGATATCCAATAAAAAGAGAATATTCTTTTTCCAGTCATCCTCCCTTTCCCTCCAGAAGTATAAGGCTACATACAGATGTTCCTAGGTTAAGGGCTTTGTGAGTGTTTTGACTCTGTGTTTTATTGAGGTCAGTGCGGGAAGAAAGTTTATGGGCTAGAGTCTAAGGCAGGAAGTTGGTTAGATACGCGGCAAGCATCCTTCCAACAAACTTTCTCTGAGTCTTCTCAAGTGCCACAGTGCCTGCTTGCTCTGGGTGCTGAGGTCGTGCATCGCTTGTGATTAAGTTCAACTCCAAGTTTAGCAAACCGAGAAGAACCGTGGCTTAAATTAGGTAGAGAGTCCCAAGAGGCCAGGGTGATTCTGAGTCTCACAATGTTAGTGACCCAGTCTCCTCCAGTCTTGTTGGTCGGCTGGGGGGTTGTTTTCATCCCCAAGGTCCCTTTGTGGTCCAAGAGAGCTGCTGTGGTGACAGCCATCACACTGCATCTCCACAGGCAGGAAAGAGGAAGCAGAGGGGGAAGGGCCGGCTTCTTCCTTTTAGGCAAATTCCTGCTAGAATGCAGTCACAGAATGACCTTGCCTAGCTGCAGGGGATCCTGGGAAATGTAATCCTTATCTGGGGTGGCCATGTGCCCAGCTAAGGAGCTAGGACTTCCTTGTTTTATTTATTTATTTATTTGGCCGTGCTGCATCTTACTTGAGGCATCTTTAGCTGTGGCATGTGGAATCTCATCCCCTGACCAGGGAACAAACCCTGGGCCCCTACATTGGGAGTTCAGGGTCTTAGCCACTGGACCACCAGGGAAGTCCCTGGGATTTCTCTAACTGGGGACAAAGAAGAGAATGGATTCCTGGAGCCAACTGGTTGTGTTTACTCCAAGATGTTACAAAGAACAGGAAGAAAGTATTTTCTAAGAGAGGAAATCAACATGTACACTTATCTGGCTCTTTGCAACCCCATGGACTGTAGCCCGCCAGGCTCCTCTGTCCATGGGGTCCTCCAGGCACGAATACTGGAGTGGGCAGCCATTCCCTTCTCCAGGGGATTTTCCTGACCCGGGGATGGAACCTGCATCTCCAGCATGGCCTTCTACATGGGCAGGCAGATTCTTTCCCACTGAGCCACGAGGGAAGCCCCCTTCTGGGTTCATAGCACACGCTTATACCTCTCTTTTGGCTATTAAGGAAGAAGATGTCTTTACCTCTCTCATCTCATGAAAGATCTGAGGTTCCTTAGTAGGCAGTTTCTTACTGACTACACTGACACAGCTTACCGCTCTCTCCCCCCGGCCCCCCGGGCCCCCCCGGCCCCCCCGGCCCCCGTCTTGGAGCTCCACGCTTGCGGAGTTCCAAGGCGTGGCCCTCAGTCTCCTCCATTATAGTGGCTTCAAGGTGCCTCAGCGTTTCCCGAGAGGCAGAGTCCAACCGTCTTTCAGATCTTTGGCCAAAGAGTGAGTTCCAACAACCCCCCACCCCTGATATGCTGTCTCTGGAGGTCCGCTGGGAGAGCCTGGACAGCCCTCTCCTGGTCTGACCACTGGCCACAAAGCCAGCATCTCTGAGTTTGTCTCTACCTCTGCACCTTGCCGTCGGTGGGGTGCTGGGGGTGGGGGTGCTCTGAGAGTGTGGGTGCCTCTTGACATCAGCCTAAACCACGCCTCATCGGGAAGGTAAAGCTCCTGGGGGAAGCAGAGGGAGATGGACAGTGCCTATCGGCCTCCAGAATCAGTTACACATGCCTCCGTGTTATCCTCAGCTCGGGATTGCCCCTGCCATCGAGGGCACAGCTGGAAGTTGACTGAGCAGTCAGGGGAACAAAAGGGAGCAGAAACCTTGTTGGCTTTGGAATAAGGGGTGAAACATACACCCTCCCCTGCAGTCAGGATGCCCAGTTCTCTCAAGACAGCAGAGGTCGGCAAACTTTAGGAAAGGACCAGAGAGCCAGCGTCCTGCTTTGAGGGCCACGTGGTTTCTGTTGCAGCTACTCAACTCTCTTCTTGCAGCAGAAATGGCCCTAGACAGCCCGTGCATGAGTGACCATGGCTGAGTTCCAATAAAACTTTACTTGCAGAAACAGGTGGTGAGAGAATCCCCCGGCGGCCCAGTGATCGGGACTCTGTCTGTTTCCACCACAGGGGTCACAGGTTTTATCCCTGCTTGGGGAACTAAGATCCTCATATACTGTGCATCATGGCCACCCCCCACCCACCCCGCCGCCCAAACAAAACCCTGAAACAAAACCAAAAAAACAGATGGTGAAGAGCTTTGGCCCCTGAGCTATAGTTTGCCCACCTTTGACCTAAAAAGTTCATAAGGACCCAGCTTAGCCCTGCTTTTTCCCTCCCCTCCAAAGTTTCAAACGGCACAGGTGAGCAGGCTTCTCTGGCTCCTGCTCAGTCCCTCCTGGGTCCCCTTGCCTTCCGGGAGAAACCCAGTTTGATTTGTGAATTGATTCTGACATTGGTCCACGTTTTTGGTAGCCTAGTTCTTGGCACAGAGCATTTCAGCTGACTTTTCTTGTTAATGACTCTTGTTTCATAAGCCTGTTTGGATGGTCCCTCTGCAACCCCATCCAGCTATGTAGCGCTTTTCCAATCTGTGCTGATGGGTTCCTGGAGACCAGAGATGAAGCCCCAGACTTCCCAAGGGTGCCACTGTCCACAGCCTCACCCGCCCGGGTGGTCCCACTCCAAGTCAGGCAGCAAGGCCCTCATGGGTACAAGTGCCCTCTCACGGGCCCGTTTACAAAATAAAATTGAAGATGGATCATTATACATTCATCTCTACACGTGCCTACAGCTTTTTAAAATGGTGGTGAAAACTTAAAATTCACCATCTGGGAGATGATAGAAAACATGTAGGCTGGTCTCTGCCTCCTCATTCTTGGCACAGAGCTCCCGAGAGCCTTATAATGTTCTAGGCGATCAGAGCACTGGCGGCATCTCTTGCTGTCATATGTGGTTTATGACCCCATCCCTGGCACAGAGCTCTGGAAAACCTTGTGAATTCCTTAGTGACAAAAGTCCTAGGGCTTGGAGTTAGCAGGTGCAAACTAGTCTATACAGGATGGATAAGCAACAGGGTCCTGCTGTAGAGCGCAGGGAAGTATACTCCACATCCTGTGATAAACCAGGATGGAAAAGAATATGAAAAAGAATACATATATGTGTACAACTGAGTCCGTGTGCTGTACAGCAGGAACCAGCACAGCATTGTAAATTAACTATACCTCAGTAGAATTTGTAAAAAAACTACTAGGAGCATCTTTTCTTCTCATGAGACGACTTTGAGTGGGCTTCTGATTGGCTCCTGGAAGGGGTCTGGTCACCAGAAAGACCAGAGCATGATTGGAAGCGTAGAAGTTTCAGCCGCCTTCTCCTCGCTTCTCCAGAGAGGAGAGAGGGGCTAGAAACAGAGTTAGTAATTGCCCAAGACTACGTGAGGAGTCTCCATAAAGATCCTGGTGGTAGGTGGCCTGGGGGTCCGTGTGGGTGAAGCCGTCTGTGTGGGTGGCCTGGGGGTCCGTGGGGTGAACCCGTCTGTGTGGGTGGCCTGGGGGTCCATGTGGCTGAACTCGTCTGGTGGTCTGGGGGTCCGTGTGGGCAAACCCGTCTGTGTAGTAGGGTGACCCCTCAGCTTCCGTGCTCAGGCAGCCCCGCCCCCAGACCTCACCCTCTGCATCTTTCCCTCTGGCTGTTCACTTGTATCCTTTCTCACATCCTTTAATGAACGTAAACCCAAGTGGTTCTCTGAGTTTTGTGAGCTGCTCTAGCAAAGTAAATGAGCCCGAAGCGGGAGGTGGTCCTGCAGCCAGGTCGGGCACAAGCTGTGGAGACCCGCTGCTTGCGATCTGCGTCTCAAGGGGGTCCCCACCCTCGTGGGACTGAGGCCTCGACCTGCGGGACCTGATGTCATGCCCGGGTAGATGGTGTCTGCCTTGAGTTCAATCGTAGGATACGCAGCTGGGGGTGGGGAGATTTGCTTGGTAAGGAAACCCCCGAAGCCCCTACATTTGGTGACAGAAGTGTCTGTGAGAAGCGATGCATTCTGTGTGAGGAGTAAGGGGGACACCCAAGAGAGAAAGACCGAGTTTTCCTATTGCACCATTAGAGGAGACCAAACCAGTCAGTCCCAAAGGAAATCAGCCATGTGTATTCACTGGAAGGACTGATGCTGACGCTGAAGCTCCAGTACAGCCTGTGGTCCTTGGTGTCTGGCTTCCAGCACTGAGCATAATGTTTTCAAGCTTCGTCCACGCTGTGTCAGTACTGTCTTCCGTTTTAAAGTTGTTTGTTTGTTATTTTTATCTTGTGGCTGCACCGTGCAGCGTGTGGAATCCTAGTTCCCTGACCAGGGACTGAACCCGGGCAGTGCCCCCCACAGTCAGTGGGGCACAGGGGAACCCCTCCTTTCATGGGCAGATAGTATCTCATGGTGGAGCAGACCTCATTCTGTTACCTGTTCATTCGTTGCTGCGCATCCAGGGTGCAGCCACCTTTTGGTTACTTGAGTAGTGCTGCTGTGAACTCAGGTGCACAGGGTTGGTTTTGTTACCGAAAGAGGGGTCTGGTTGCTTGCCGCTCAGAATCTGGTAAAAAGGCAGGGTTGCTGGAAAGTTTGCTTTATTTCAGGGGCCGGCCATCCGGGAAGAGGGCAGACAATTGCCCAAAGGCTGACTCCCTGTCCCCCTAAACTCCCCACACTGACAGTCAGGGAGCAGGAGGGATCATAGACAGAGGGAGAGGGGTCCACGCAGAAACAGCACTGCCAGCTCTGAGAGTCGTCTTGAAACCGGTCATCAGTGGTCTGGTCAGTGTCATCTCCGTTGTTTTAAGTACAGTTAATCCTCAGTCCCAGGCTGTTTGTTTCCATCTCTCTGAGGCCAGTTCTCAGAACTGTGACAGCTCGCGCCACAGCTACTACGGGTCTGGTCACCACGTGGTTCCCTTCTCCACCTGGTGAGGGCTTCGGTATCTCTAAGACCGCTCATAGGATATGGCTCAGAATGTTACCTAAGGCCTTGAAGAGGAACTGGCGGTCTTTGGCTTTGCTTGGCCACTGCGCTCTTATCACTTGGTCTCGTTGGACTATTCTCCTTTGTCCCTCATTTTCTCACTTTTCTGATTAAACCCATTGTTTAGCTGAAGTTTTTCCACGGACAGAGGGCAGAGAAAGACGTGGGGACAGGGGACCGTAGGGTCCAGCTCCATTTCAGTTTGAGCACCTGTTTCCCGTGGTTTTGGAGCACAGATAGGGTTTCCCAGGTGGCGCCTGTGGTAAAGAACCCACCTGCCAGTGCAGGAGACACAGAGATATGAGTTCAATCCCTGGGTCAGGAAGATACCCAGGAGGAGAAAAGGGCAACCCACTCCAGTCTTCTTGCCTGGAGAATTCCATGGACAGAGGAGCCTGGCGGGCTAGGGTCCTTAGGGTTGCAAAGAGTCAGACGTGACTGAAGTGACTTGGCACTCAGACACGGATCACAGGTGTTTGTCGCTTGAGGGTTACTCAGCGTCGATCCGTTTACAAGAAGCAGAGCGGGGACCCGACTTTCCCGGCGAGCTGGTGAGAAATGCAGCCCTAGAATTGGGCCGGGGCTCCCAGGCGCGGTCTGGCCCTGGCAGGTGCTGTAGCGTCTGTCCTGGCCCTTCCCCCCTGGCTGGGCCCGGGCCCTCTCTCTCTCCCCTTCTGAATCCTGCAAAGCCCTTGCCCTCCTCATACAGTCGCCAATGTCCATGTGCGTGTGTGTGTGCGTGTGTGTGCACGTGTGTGTATGTGTGTGTGCGTGTGTGTGCACGCACGTGTGTGCGCACGTGTGTGCATGTGCGTGCGTGTGTGTGCATGCGTGTGTGTGCGTGCGTGTGCGTATGTGTTAGTTGCTCAGTCATGTCCAACTCTTTGCCATCCCGTGGACTATAGCCCACCAGGCTCCTCGGTCCATGGGATTCTCCAGGCAAGAAGACTGCAGTGGGTAGCCATTGGCTTCTCCGGGGGATCTTCCCGACCCAGGGATCAAACCCAGGCCTTCTGCATTGCAGGTGGATTCTTCACCACTGAGCCACCAGGGAAGCCCCCCGACCCCCAGACATGGCCTTGAATCAAAGGGAATTGACACGTCAGTCCTGCAGTCCCAGAGCCCCGCCCGCTCCGGGCTGCCTGTGACCCCTGCAGGGTCCTCTGGCGGACGTGTCCTGAGCCTGCGACCTCCCTCTTCCTTCGTAAAGGTGGACCAGGGACCCTGCTGTCCTCGGGGTGGGGGTGGGGGTAGGATCTGACTTCATATCTGCCCCGTGGAGGCGGCCTTTAGGCCTTTAGGGAGGCGGCCTTTGCTTGGGGACGCTGACAGATGTTGTGAGCCAGGAGAGGTGTCCAGGGGAGAGGGACCTTCTCCCTCGGTGGGTCCTCCCCAAGGGGTCCCCCTGGTGAATGCCCCAGAGCAGGGAAGGGGTGTTTGTCCTGGGATTGAGGTTCAGAAGATTTCCAGGATTCTCTCTCTCTCAAAAAAAAAAAAAGATCACTGGATCTTTCAATCTTCACTGTAGCACGTGGGTCCTTTCGTTGCGGTTAAGGCCCTCCTTCAGTCCTTCTTAAAAGTGGAGGTGGGACTCGGCTGTCCTCGGAGTGGGGGTAGGGGTGAGATCTGAAATACCAACTCTTAGTTGGGGCATATGGGATCTAGCTCCCTGACCAGGGATTGAACCCAGGACCCCTGCACTGGGAGCATGGAGTCTTAGCCCCTGGACCACTAGGGAAGTTCCTCTGATTCTCTCATCAGATGCAGAGGAGGCCAGAGCCCTTGGTTCTGAGCTTCTCTTTTCAGACACTTCTACTATTTCAGAGTGAGTGATTCATTAAACTCCATGGGTCACTGTTTGATGATTCCTAGACCGCTGCCAGTATAAGCAAGAGAGAGCAGAACAGGGTGGTGGGAGAGAAAGAGCGGAGCAGGCGCGGTAGAGAGGAGAACCATGGCCTGGTGGAGGGGGTCCTGCCTCCCTGAGCCCAGAGCCCAGGCGTCTCCCACGGCCTGGACCTCGAGGGGCTGTGTTCTCTCTAGCCTTTAAGCCTCTCCAGCACTTCCTGAAGAGCCCGCTGTTCGTTAGGTGCTCAGTAATGAGTCCATTAATGTAAGTGAATGACGTCTTCCACTGAAATGAGACTCAGATGGGGCCTGGCAGAGCTCGTCAGGATGCCACCTGGCCCAGACCTTTGGGATATTTTTCCCCCGGAAGATGGCACGTCACTTACTGGGCATCCAAGTAACAGAGGTCCCTCTGCTCCCGACAGAATGAAACTGAAATGTCAACTGGTCGTTTGGGTTCCATTCTGGAAATAATCATGTTTCCTGCCCAGGTCAGCCTGGCTTCACGTCCTCAGTGGTCTGATTGACAAGGGTTTCGAGAGCTCTGAATTCACGTATTAGACTAGTGAGCAGGCTGGGTGGTGGGTTCCCAGGGCAGAGCTGCTTTTGTGCTCCCTCATATTCCTTGGGCGTAACTTAGCACCGGGGAGCATCTGCGTTATCTAATTTATTCCTTTGAAGCATTTCATTTTTGTTGATCGCTGCTTAAAGGTCATTTCCAAATAAACATAGAACGAAAGGTCACTGCACCCTGCAGAAAAATCGTCATGAAGCAGCTTCGGACCTGTTCAATTCCAATGCCAGCCTCCTCACTGGCAGAGCCTGTTCTCTTGGTTGTTTGTGGCTGATTGTGTTGCTGTTGGGGTGTCCCTGGTGGCTCAGTGGGTAAAGAATCTACCTGCATGCAGGAGATGCTGGAGACATGGGTTCAGTTCCTAGATTGGGAAGATCCCAACCAGGAGGGCATGGCAGTCCACTCCGTTATTCTTGCCTGGAGAATCCTATGGACAGAGGAGCCTGGAAGGCTGCAGTCCATAGGGTCATGAAGAGTTGGACGCAGCTAAAGCAACTGAACACACACACACACAAGTGTGTATTGTCCTTTGCCTCTGGATTTGGGGTTGGGGGTTAGCGGTTTGGTGGCAATGGGTTCAGATCTTTGCTTGTGGAAGTGCAGGCTCAGGTGTGGGTTTTGGAGACGGGGATTAAGTCATTTCCAGAAATCTCCAAGGAATAAAACAAATTCTGGCTGGCATGACTGAACAGCTGTGCTCCTGGCTCAGAGAATTGTGGATGCAATTTGAAGGGATTTGCTGAGTAGGATTTTGGAAGAATGGCATTTCCCAGCTGACTCAGTGGTAAAGGGGCTTCCCCTGTGGTTCAGCTGGTAAAGAATCTGCCTGCAGTGCGAGAGACCTGGGTTCAACCCCTGGCTTGGGAAGATCCCCTGGAGAAGAGAAACGCACCCACTCCAGTGCTCTGGCCTGGAAAATTCCATGGACTGTATAGTCCATGGGGTCACAGAGTCAGACACGACTGAGTGACTTGTAAAGAATCTGCCTACCAACGCAGGGGACCCAGGAGACTCGGGTTTGATCCCTGGGTCAGGACAATCCCCTGGAGAAGGAAACGGCCACCCACTCCAGTATTTTTGCCTGGACAATCCCATGGACAGAGGAGCCTCGTGGGCTGTAGTCCATGGGGTCACAAAGAGCTGGACAGGACTGAGCACACACAGGCAGATTTTGGAAGAACACAAGGAAGGGAGGTTATGGCAAAAGACCAGGGACGCTCATTTTGTCTGTGTCTTCCAAATAGTAAAGAAAGAAAAGACTTTAAACCGGGGCTTGTTAGCTTCCTGCCAGTCCCAGGGCGTGTTACTGGAGCAGATCATACTGTAGATGGTCTGTGTGCCTCAGAGAAGCTCGTTGGGGTTATACATCAGTTTTCTCCATTGGCTTCCTTGGCCGGTAGATGTTCTGGGATTTTAACAAGACATTCACCAAGTGGGCCTGACGCTTGGGCAAGCTGGGCTTGAGAGCTGCCCACTGGGGCAACATCCCAGGCAGGTGTGGATCAAAACAGAGGGAAGGGGACCTGCACGTAAAGATGGGCTGCCAGGATCCACATGGACAGACCCAGAGATGATTGTACTAAGCCAAGGAAGTCAGAAAGAGAAGATGGTTATCACAGGACACGACTTACGTGGAATCTAAAACACGACACGAGCGACCTTATCTGTGCAACAGAAACAGACTCACAGACGTAGAACAGCCTTGGGGTTGCCAAGAGGTAGGCCCTGGGAGGTGTGCATTGGGTGTGGGGGTTAGTGGGCACATCTAAATGGATGAACAGCGAGGCCCTCCTGTATCGCACAGGGAACTAAATTCCATATCCTGTGATGAACTGTACTGGAAAAGAATATGAAAGGAATATGTGTGTGTGTATAAGTGAACCATGATGCTGTACAGCAGAAACTCACACAACACTGTAATCACCTCTATTTCAGTTAAGACAATAAAAGGATGTCTCTCAGGTTCAGAAAGAAGAGCGTGGTCAGGAGACCAAGAGGATTCGGGAGGAAGACAGAAGGGCCCCGAAGAGCAGTGAATCAGAAGGGGAACTGGTGGTTAGATGCACCAGGGAGGGAAGTGGCTTACACAGAACCTGTGGAATTCCACAGACCAGCTTCCAGTTAAAGAGTGGGGGCAGGGACTTCCCTGGTGGTCTAGTGCTTAAGACTCCAAGCTTCCACCCCAGGGGTCGTGGGTTCCATCCCTGGTCGGGGAACTAGGATCCCACATGCTGTGTGGTGTGGCCAAAAAGTAAATAAATAAAAATAAATTTTAAGTAAGCGTCTTTTAAAAAAAAAAACTTGAGAAAAATAAAGAGGGGGCTCGGGTCTGTGCTCAGAGTCTACCTCCCGGCAGCTCTGAGTCTCCTGTTTATCGGGTGGGGAAATAGAGGCACCGTCCGTAAGAGGGCTCAGGCCCTCGGCCGCCGAACCCCGCACTTCTCTGGGGCATGTTAGCACACGCTGTTGTTGTTTAGCTGCTCCGTCGTGTCCAGGTCTTTTGTGACCCCTTTGGTGACCCCTTGGACTATAGCCCGCCAGGTTCCTCTGTCCGTGGGATTTCCCAGGCAAGAAAACAAGTGGGTTGCCATTTCCTTCTCCAGGGGATCTTCCTAACCCAGGGATTGAACCCTAATCTTCTACATATATTCACACCTATATATATACACCTATATATATATATGCACACATGTACATATGTATATATGTGTTTGTATGCATACATGTGCTGTGCTGTGCTTAGTTACCCAGTCATGTCTGAGTCTGCAACCCCAAGAACTGTAGCCCGCCAGGCTCCTCTGTCCATGGAATTCTCCAGCCCAGAACACTAGAGTGAGTAGCCTTTCCCTTCTCCAGGGGATCTTCCAGACCCAAGGATTGAACCCGGGTCTCCTGCATTGCAGATGGATTCTTTACTGTCTGAGCCACCAGGGAAGCCCAAGAATACTGGAGTGGGGTACACACACACATATATACACACATGTACACAGGTACGTATATAAACATACATACATAAACATACGTGGTGATTTTTTTTCTTTTTTATTGTTTCTGGTATTTTCCAAATTGGGAAAGGACGAGGTAGAAGCTAAGAAGACGCAGAGGCTGCGCACAGGGAGCTTTGTGACCCAAGCAGGGCGGGCATGGGGCTCCCGGAAAGTGTGCGTGCGCTCAGCCCAGCCACACCCGAGGGGCCCGCGTGGGTGGGGAGGGGCCTGGGCCGGGTCGTCAGGAGGACAGTGGGAAACACCCGTAGTGAAGCGGGAGGAGGGAGGAGTCGGGCTGGCCTGAGCACTGCCTCTAGGTCCCAGGAGAGAGATGCACGAGGTGCCAGAGGCCAGGCTGGGCTTGCTGGGAGGAACCGCTATGGAGGGGATGTACCACCTTCCCTAGGCTGGTCCCCGTCGCAGGCGGGGTTCAAGAAGAGGCCACACGTCCACCTCGGGGAAGGCTATAGGGGCTGCTTCTGTTATATCTGGTGTGCCACACCCCCAGCTCAGCAGAGGAGCACCGACTGGGTTCAGCCACTGACTCAGCTAAGCCAAGGAGGTGATTTTCCGCTGTGACTCTGCCCTGACACAGGGAAGGACTGGTGGCCCTGCTTCCCCCAGGCGTCTCCCCAGGCAGCTAGCCTCAATCAGAAGACACTGCCAGTCCAGACGCTGCGGTCCTCAGTGTGGGGGCGTGGGCGCGGTGTCAGCCACCGGCGTCATCAGTTGTTGAGACGACCACACGAGGGTTCAGGGTGTAAAGCGTGACCGCGTGCAAGGTGGCGTGTTAGCTGTCGTATGTAATTTAGACACATTCCCCGGGGTGGTCTGAGCTGGAAGGAGGGCTCTGAGCCGGTGGATTCATCGGTAAATTCAGCAGATCTATTTTTGAGCCACCTCCAGTGCAGCTTCATTTCTTCGGGGCGGTGATTCCAGGCTGAACACTCTGCTTTGCAGCTTTCGTTCTCGTAGGAAAGGCACAGGCCACCATACGCAGCGCTACGACCACCCCTCCCCTCCACCCCCTCCACAAGTGAAGACAAAGAAATGCATGCTGCAGGTTATTTAAGTTTTCTTATGCCGAGCCCTTGCTTGTTTCACAAGATTATTATTTCTTGTATTACCAAGTATATAACTGAACCTTCAACAGACATGACGACTAGACGTGAAGCAGTTGATGAAATGTATAGTTCAATACGTGAAAGTGAAAGTGAAGTCGATCAGTCGTGTCCGACCCTTTGTGACCCCGTGGACTGTAGCCCACCAAGCTCCTCCGCCCATGGGATTCTCCAGGCAAGAATACTGGAGTGGGTTGCCATTTCCTTCTCCAGGGGATCTTCCCGACCCAGGGATAGAACCCAGGTCTACTGCATTTCAGGCAGACGCTTAACGGCACCCCACTCCAGCACTCTTGCCTGGAAAATCCCATGGACGGAGGAGCCTGGTAGGCTGCAGTCCATGGGGTCGCTAAGAGTCGGACACGACTGAGCGACTTCACTTTCACTTTTCACTTTCATGCGCTGGAGAAGGAAATGGCAACCCACTCCAGTGTTCTTGCCTGGAGAATCCCAGGGACGGGGGAGCCTCATGAACTTCCGTCTCTGGGGTCGCACAGAGTCGGACATGACTGAAGTGACTTAGCAGCATGCTGATCCCAAGATCCACAGCCTTATCCACCTCTCTTTTGATCAGTGAGCGTTGACCCGTCGCCTCTAAGTGTACACAGCCCACCGTATTGGACTGTGTTCAACTCCAAGCCCCTGTTCCGCTTTGATGCCTCCTTCATGCCGTCTTTGCGGCTGAACTTTCTAATTCTCCGATGCCCGAAGAAAAAGAGGGCCTGTCTCTCTTTCCAGGCTGGGCTTGCTTCCAGAGGCCAGGCCAGAGGGCTCAGCCCACTGACGCTGTCTGTGACGAGTCAGCCACCAGGCTCCTGTTCCGTTTCTCTCTGGTTTGCTTTGATCTGACCATGAAGCAATTATTTTAGCCTCTAGTCAATTCCTGTCGGATTACCGGAGGACCTCAGAGCTTACACGGGCTCTGCGAGAGAACTCGGGGCTAAATGTCCAGAGGCTATGGGCCGGCAGCCTGCGTGTCCCTGAGGCCCCTTCTCGTGCAGATGTGCCCGCTGACTTCCTTGAGAATTCTGGGGTGCCAGGGCCTAGAGAATGCTCTGTCTTTGAGTTCACAAGCCCTCCAGGATAACCTCGCTCGTCCGCTTGCTCAGTGGCTTCGGTTGTGTCCGGCTCTTTGCGGCCCCCTGGACTGCAAGGGCTCCTCTGTCCGTGGGATTCTCCAGGCAGGAATACTGGAGTGGGTTGCCATGCCCTCCTCCACGGGATCTTCCTGACGCAGAAATTGAACACATGGTTCCTGCTTTGCAAGCAGATTCTTTATCTCTGAGCCACCAGGGAAGCCCTCGCTGATACCCTGAACTCACTCTCAAGGGTTGGAGCCGGCCTTTGCAAGCAGTGCACAGCTGTTGTCCAGATGTCCACCCAGCCTGGCAGTGTACCCTGTACTTTCATGCAGATGCTCTGTAACTGACGAGGAGCATCTGAGGAAGGTCACGGTGATGCCAGGAGGCTTGCGACTGATGTAGGGTCCAGAGGAAGAGCCTCTCAAAGGAAAGTGAAGCTGAGAAAATGCTCGTTCATCATCACTGAATGCGGGACACATCCCTGTATTGAAGATGGTGACTAACTACAGTCTATCTTGCTGAAGAAAAGGATTCAACTGCGTCACAAGAGATTTCAGTTAGACCAAGCAACATCAGCTAAGAGAATATGCATTTTATTAAATCAAAGACTCCATCAACCCGAGGAGGCACCATTTTGTGAACCACTGAGAAAGAAAAGGTACTGCCCCAAACTATATGACTTGCTTAATTGGACTTGCTGCTGCTGCTGCTAAGTCTCTTCAGCCGTGTCCGACTCTGTGCGACCTCATAGACGGAAGCCCTCCAGGCTCCCCCATCCCTGAGATTCTCCAGGCAAGAACACTGGAGTGGGTTGCCATTTCCTTCTCCAATGCATGAAAGTGATAAGTTAAAGTGACGTTGCTCAGTCGTGTCCGACTCCTAGCAACCCCATGGACTGCAGCCCACCAGGCTCCCCCGTCCATGGGATTTTCCAGGCAAGAGTGCTGGAGTGGGGTGCCATTGCCTTCTCCCAATTAGAGATTTTTAAAGTTTTACTTATTAAAAGAGCTCATCTGTGCTCTGTGCTCTGTTGTTACATACACGCAAAGGAAAATATTGTTGTTGTTTAGTCCCCACTCGTGTCCAGCTCTTTTGTGACCCCATGGACTGCAGCCCACCGGGTTTCTTTGTCCATTGGATTCTCCAGGAAGAACACTGGAGTGGCTTGCCATTTCCTTCTCCAGGGGATCTTCCCAACCCAGGGATCAAACCCACGGTTCCTGCATTGACAGATGGATTCTTTACTGCTGAGCCCCCAGGGGAGCCCTGAAGGGAGGTATAACATATACATAAATAGCTGTGTTATAAAGAGATATAAGGGAATGTAATTAAAGATAATTGGAATAAGCACCATTTCATGAAACTTCTTCACATCTGGCTTTTCAGGTCAGTGTATTTAGGCAGCATCTTTTTTTCTTGTACAGTTTAGTCCTCATCTAGCGTGTTGCTAATGTAGCATTCCTTACAAGAATCCATAAAAGAAAGAACAACTATTGGTGCTAATCTCTTGATTTAAACCGGAGATGCAGAGGAGCGCTTTACCCGCATCGTCAGATGCCCTGGAGGGCTGCCGGACACCCACCCCCAGGGCGCTGGCTCTGTAGGGCTGGGGTGGGGCCTGAGCATTTGCCTTCATGCAGGTTGCTGTTGCAGGTCCAGGGACCACACTTGCAGTGTGGACATAGGACTGGCCCCCGCTGCCTCCTTCAGGAATGTTACTCCCCACCTCCTCACCCGTGCTCCGTGATCATCTATCTCCCAGGGGCCAAAAGAGTCCCCCCTCTGCTTCTTCCCAACGTCCAAGACCCTACGGAGCACGGTACGCCTGAGCCTGATCAGGCTGTCGCGGCTGCTTCCCACCTGCCATCTGACCGTCGGCAGCTGTGATCTTGCGAGATGAATCGGATTTCCCAGAGGCCATGCTGCGGGTGGGGTGCTGGCTCCTGCGTCTTCTTCGGCTTTAAAACATTTTTATTGGACTGTCATTGCTCTGAGATCCCGTGTTAGCCTTTGGTGGTTCCAAGAGCGACTCAGCTGTGCGTGTGCGTGTACCGTCTGGATCTCCTCCCCGTTTGCGTCACCACGAGCACTGAGCAGAGTCCCCTGTGCTGTGCTTCTCACCAGTTATCTGTTTTCTCTTGTTGTTGTTCAGTTAAGTCGTGTCCGACTCTTTGTGACCCCATGGACAGTAGCCCGTCAGGCTCCCCTGTCCACGGGGATTCTCCAGGCAAGAGGGCTGGAGTGGGTTGCCAGGGGATCTTCCTGACCCAGGGATTGAACCCCAGTCTCCTGCGTTGGCAGGTGGGTTCTTTACCATCTGAGCCACCAGGGAAGCCCCGTCTATTTTATGCATGGTATCAATTGTGTATATATGTCAATCTCAATCTCACAATTCATCCCCTCTGCCTTCACGAATCTTCCTATCAACAAGATAGAGTCACGAACCTTCTCTGCATTTCTTGAGGGAGCGTGTGGCTCAGGTGGGCCTGGAGGTAGAGATGGGAGCTTCTCCCGTCCCCACGTTTCCTGGGGTCACTCAGAGAGTGGGCAGGGTAGGGGATGGGGCTGCCAGGGCCAGGGTCCCAGGCCGTTACTGGGGCTGAAGATTCAGCTGATGGTTTACTCTGGTGATTCACATGTAAACTACCCAGTCTTTTTTTTTTCCTTTTTTTTTTCTTAAGCGGTGCTGTTACCAAGCCTCTGATGTCATTCAGCATGACACTCTAATAAAAAAGCAGAAATGCCTTCCTTGTCTCTGCGGTTAAATGGTAATAAAGAGCAGCTCTGAGTGGAGGGCCAGGCGGCCGAGCCGGGGGCAGCAGGGCTGTTCGTCTTCATTAGCGTCGCTGCAGTCAGCCGTCGCCCTGGACGTGGGGTGGGCCTTGGGCCACCCAGCTGGTTCTCTCCAGGAGCCTCCAGGGATCAGCCTGGCCTAGTTTCCGAGACTTGAACGCCTTCCCTGGCAGGCAGAAGCGCCCTAATCTCTCCCTTTGGTTCTCGCTGCCCCAAGAGTGTCTCCTCTTTGTCTGAGATAATTTTCAACTGGGGACTGTTGTTGCCCCTTAGGAGACATTACTGGTCACGACAGCTGGGAGGGGACTGCTCCTGGCATCCAGTGCCCCGAGGCCAGGGATGCTGCTGGACCTCCTCCCGGGGACTGGACACCCCAACAGGGAATGCTCTGACACGTCGAGCTTCCCTGGCCATCTAGTGGTTAAGACCCTGCACTTCCAATGCAGGGGACCCCTGTTTGAAGGCTGGTCGGGGAACTAAGATCCCACGTGCTGGTGGCAAAGCCAAAAGAGAAAAAATTAAAAAAAAAAAAAAAGGAATCATCCGGCCCAAAATATGAACCGTGATGTGTGCGGTGGAGGAAGTGCTACCTAATGAACCCAGCAACCGCTGGATCGAAGATGTTGTTCCAGCCTGTTGTAGGCTCTCTCTTTTTAAACTTTTTAAATTTATTTTTAATTAGAGGATAATTGCTTTACATGTAGGCTCTTCCTTGAAATCTGGAGGAGAGACTGAAGGGAGGAAGTAAATTGAGCCTTGAAGCAGGATCCTCTGTGGGCTTCCTGCAGTGGAATGCTACTGGCGATAATAAAAAGCTGTGATTTGCTCGACACCCCTCTTGGATGGTTTCTCCTGATATTGGGGCTTCACTGGTGACTTGGCAGTAAAGATTCCACCTGCAGTGCAGGAGACCCGGGTGGAGGAGAGCATGGCAACCCACTCCAGTATTCTTGCCTGGAGGATCCCACGGACAGAGGAGCCTGGAGGGCTACAGTCCACTGGGCTGCAAAGAGTCAGACACGATGGAAGTGACTGAGTGCACACACACACACCCTGATACTGAAAAGATAAAAGATTAGCATATGCACAGACCCACGGACTGCGTAAGCAAGGAACTGTATCCCCAAACCTCCTGCTCTGATGTGTGAGAGTTTCTGGAGATGTCTTGGGGTCCTGTTAACTGTAGGTTTTGATTTTGTAGGTCTGGGCAGGGCCTGAGATTCCATGTCTCCACCAGGCTCATCCCCCCGGCACTGCAAGGTGGAGCCCTGGCTGCAAAGTCGTAGGTCACTGACGGGATAGCAAGGCACGACCTTGACCTTCGGGGTTCCTAAAGCTGCTGAGGGATAGGGATTGTGGCACCCATCATTCAGTCTGGGTGATGGGAAGTTTCCAGCAGAGCTCTGTGCAGGAAGAGTCAGCTTTCCTTCATGTGAGTCGTGTGTGTGCAGAGACCCACTCACGCTGGTTTGCCCAGAACTGTTCCAGTTAAAGCTCAAAGTCTGCTACTGAGTAGACTTTGAAACTCTACTCTGAGTCGAGTTCCCTGTACTGAGCAGTAGGTCCTTGTTGGTTGTATATCTTATATATGGTGATGTGTATGTGTCAATCCCTGTTATATTTTAAAATAATTTCCTATTAGTAGAGGAGGCCCCGGAGCCCTCACTGGACCCTGCTTGGTTCTTGCTCAGACTGTAAGTTCTGACAGTGCAGGCAGTATGTGTGCGTAAATGTGTCTTGGTACAGGACCGCATAGAAACAGTTTCTTAAATGTCGAAAAGCATTATTAAGTGGGCTGATAAATATATTTCACTTGCAAAAAAAAGGAAAAGAAACCAAAGTCTTGCATCCAGGGAATCCATCAGTCCTTTGAGACCTGGATGGTTGGTCACCCTGTGAGCCCCACTGTAGCCCCAGGAAAGGCGAGGTTGGATTTGCAAATTTCCTTTAGTGAGAAAGGCTCTGATTCCCGCGCCGTGGGGACTCCAGGAAAGCCTTTTTACTGATTTATTTGGCTGTGTGGAGTCTCGGTTGCAGCACAAGGGCTCTTTAGCACTCGGGCTTAGTCGCCCCAAGGCATGTGGGATCTTGGTTCCAGACCAGGGATGGAACCTGCGTCCTCTGCATTGGAAGGCAGATTCTTAACCACTGGACCACCAAGGGAAGCCTTTTATTTAGTTATGTTAGTTCCTCCTCTGTTCCAGGAATGGAAGCAAGTGTGATGTCAGGAAATGCCAGTTCCTAACGTTGGGGTGAGTTTTGTGTTACCAGAAGATTGTACTTTGCTCCCTGTGAATCATATGGTTCCCTGAACGTCCTGTTTTTCCCTTCCTCCCATCCTTGTTATCCGTTGCTTTTAGATTCTTCCCCACCTTTTCCCAGGCCACTCCACGACTCTAAAACTTCTAGCATTTCCTGACTGAATGCTCAGCAGGTGAAGAATACCCCTGCAAATGCAGGAGACACAGGAGATACCAGTTTGATCCCTGGGTCAGGACGATCCCCTGGAGGAGGAAATGGTAACCCACTCCCGTGTTCTTGCCTGAAAAATCCTGTGGACAGAGGAACCTGAGGGGCTAAAGTCCAAAGGGTCACAAAGAGTCAGACAAGACTGAGGGACTAAAAACGCACACACACACAGTTCTCAAGGGTTTTGCCCCCAAGGAAAGTTTTGTGGTGGGTAGGAAAAAAAATGTGAGATGTTTCCAGACTCTTGAGTAGTTTATATTCCTAATGAGTGACAAATATATGACTCATTTTTTTTTTCTTTTTTGGGCTGCATCAAGTGGCTTGTGGAATCTTATTTCCCCAACCAGGGATTGAACCCAGGCCACCGCAGTGAAAGTTCCGAGTCCTAACCACTGAACAGCCAGGGACTTTCTGTATGACTCTTTTTTTTTTTTAAGGTCCAAGGTTTTATATAATTAAAGTCTACCATGGGATGTAGGGGTGTAGGGTCCATGTTGATGAAACTTCGCAGATGATCTCGAGTGGAATCCTTAAGCTGTGTCTAAACTCTCCCTGCTGTGACTCAGCCCATTTCCATGCAGTTGGCTGAACATAGGCCTTCCCTGATAGCTCAGTTGATAAGGATTCCGCCTGCATTGCAGGCGACCCCGGTTTGATTCCTGGGTTGGAAGAGCCCCTGGAGAAGGGATAGGCTACCCGTTCCAGTACTTGGGCCTCCCTGTGGCTCAGCTGGTAAAGAACCCTCCTGCGGTGCGGGAGACCTGGGTTCGATACCTGGGTTGGGAAAATCCCCTGGAGAAGGGGACGGCTACCCGCTCCAGTATTCTGGCCTGGAGAATTCCATGGACTGTATAGTCTGTGGGGTCGCAAAGAGTGGGACGTGACGGAGCGACTTTCAATGGCTGAACAGCCCCCCTAGTTTCTGTCTCTGGGTCTTTGTTTAAACCAGTATCCCATCAAGAATGCCTTCTCCGGGACTTCCCCAACAGTCCAGTGGTTAAGAGTCTCTGCTTCCAACCCAGGGTGCGCAGGTTCGATCCCTGGTAGGGGAACTAAGATCCTGCAAGCAGCATGAGTCAGCCAGAAGAAAGTAAAAGCCTTCTTCTTTCCTCTCTGTCTATCCCATAACATCTTTCACTGCTCCGTGGGATCCTGCCCTCAGTCTTCCAGCCCTTAACGATCTCCCTTGTAAAACTCTCAACATGTGATGGGTGTGGCACTGGTTTCCAGCTGAGTAGTAACCATAGAGTGTGTTAGTTGTTCAGTCATGTCTGACTCTTTGTGACCCATGGACTATAGCCCACCAGGCTCCTCTGTCTATGGGATTTCCCAGGTAAGAGTACTGGAAGGGGTTGCCAGTGCCTTCTCCGGGGGGTCTTCCCAAACCAGGGGTCAAACCCAGGTCTCCTGCACTGTGGGTAGATTTTTACTGCCTGAGCCACCAGAGAAGTGCCACAGTCTGGTCCCAGAAGGGTTCAAAGATGGGGAAGCATCCTCAAGAGAAGAGAATGAATGAGCTTTCTGGGGGAAGAGACCACCTCGGGGTGGGCCCTTCTGCAAGTCCCGTGCCAGCCCTGTCACCTCCAGTCTCACCAGTCTCCTGGGGCAGCAGCTGCACTCAACTTATTTGATTAATTTAGTGCTTAGAGATGTTGTGAGACGGCATTCTAGAAGTCTTGCCTGGGAGCGTGCACTATAAAAATTAAGTCTTTAAAAAATGGAGGTCACGCCTTGTTTACTCAGCAACTGTGTATTGTGTCTTCTCTGTTCACCAGCGGGAGGGTACACAGTCACCATCATCTCCGTTAGGGCTGAAAACCGGAGTGGTACCCACAGTAACCAGCGATGGACAAGGGTTGGGAGCTACTCACATGGTTAACTGTTTTGTGTGGATTTATTTGTTGTTTTCCTGGCTTCTTAGAGTCAAGGACTATGTGTTTCACTTGTTCCCCACTCCTGCAGCCGCAGTTCCCAGCTTGAGCTTCCTGAGCCTGAAGGGGCTGTTGAGTCGTGTGTTTATCCACTGTTAAAATGGACTTCCCAGGTAGCGCAGTGGTAAAGAATCTGCCTGCCAACGTAGGAGATAGATGCAAGAGACTCAGGTTCAATCCCTGGGTCAGGAAGTTCCCCTGGAGGAGGAAATGGCAATACACTCCAGTGTTCTTGCTTGGGAAACTCCATGGAGAGAGGCGCTTGGTGGGCAACAGTCCATGGGGGTCACTAAGAGTCAGACACGACTGAACACCACCGCTCATTGTTAATGTATCCCAAAGTTGAACACGGCAAAGTGAAAAAGTGTCAGTCGCTCAGTTGTGGCCCCATGGACTGACTGTAGCCTGCCGGGCTCCTCTGTCCATGGAATTATCCAGAGGAGAGTACTGGAGTGGGTTGCCATTTCCTTCTCTGGGGATCTTCCAGACTCAGGGACCAAACCTCAGTCTCCGGCTTTGCAGGCGGTTTCTTTACCGTGTGAACTACCAGGGAAGCACAAAGGCAGGCTCACATCCAATCTCTTTGCTTTTGGTTGGAGTGACGGCCTCTTAGGGCTATAACCTGGTATCTCATGTTGATCTGAAGCTCTGTTGGACTCAGGGCTTTCAAATTCCTTTTTGGAGGGGAGTGTGGTTGGAGACCACCAGGGGCTGAGAGAGATCACAGGGATGGTTACAGACTAAGTCAGCCATGCTTGTTGTAATGATCCCAGGGTAGATGTTGGTATTCAGACCGACTAGAGTGCTTCCCCGCTGTGGCCATGGAAGGTTCTGGAAGAACTCACTGTAGCTCTCTCCACCCCAGATGCAGGCATCTCTGGAGACAACATTCTAACGTCCAACTGTCACGTGACAGCTTGACCACAGCTGAGTACGTGTCAGGGCCCCGAACTGTGTGCCCTTCTGGGTCGGGATGGAGGAGAAAAGGAGCTTTAGACGTGGACGCTCTGCCCCAAGCATGAGGTCTCCTGGGAGGAGCGAGGGAGCGTCTGGGACTGTCCGAGGCAGGGCCTCTAGTGGGGGGGGGGTGCCCCCGCGTCTGTGGGCACCTCGGGGCTCACATGTTGTGTCCGAGCCAAGGCCCCTGCCAGCCATCTGTCTGTGAGCTGCAAGGCAGGAGACGCTACCTGCAGGGTGACAGCCCTGCCTGGTGGAGACAGACAGTCCCCAGGCTCTGGGAGGGAGTGGGGGGCTTCCTGGGGCCTCTGGTTCTCGTCACGTGCGGACAGTCTCACCCTGCAGCTGGCCTGCGGGAGAACTAATGAGGTGGAGAAAATCCATGGGAAATGATTGATGAAGACAAATCGTGGAAGTTTTCAGGGGAACCTGGCTGTCCAAAGCCTCCAGAGGGTTTTGGATATAAGCCCCACGTCCACCTGATCGACCGAGAGGCTTGTGCAGTTAGGAGAACCTAAACTGGGTCTCACTACTGACCTCAAGTTTTACTATTTCAGCTCCATGAGCCTTTTTTCTATATTCCCCTTCTTTTACATCTTCTTGAAATGTGTTTAAATGATGAAAGGAACATAACATTACAGAAAGGGGGGAAGCTCTACAGTCTCATCGCTCGGCTGCTTTAATGTGTATGAATTCTAGTTTTTCTGTTACTTGCACTTTTTTGCCACTGTATATTTTTCCTTTTTAAATTTTGTTTATTTATTTGGCGGCACCAGATGTTAGTTGCGACATGTGAACTCTTAGGTGCAGCATATAGGATCTAGCTCCTTGACTAAGGATCAAAACCGGGTCCCCCCCTGCATTGGGAACCTGGAGTCTTAGCTACTGGACCACCAGGGACGTCCCACAGATGGCACGGATTTTTCTATACTGCTTCTTTCACAAAGCACCGTATCATTTCCTAAGCACTGTATTATTTCCTATGCTGTTACAGCGTTTATCATCTTTTAAGGAAAATTTCTTGGCCTTGCTACCAGGCGCTGTAAGATTTTAGTTTGCCAACCAGGGATTGAACCCACACCCCCTGCATTGGAAGTGGGGAGTGTTTACCACTGGACCATCAGGGAAGTCTGGGTTTATCATTTTTACTAACTGCCTAGAACTCTGCTGCATTTATGTTCTTTAATTTATTGACCTGTCCTTTTTTTTTTTTTTGAGCATTAGAATGATCAATATCTTTTCTCCCTCATATTTTAAATCATGTTATTAAAAGAGTTCCTGAGAAGTCACACTGATGGATCCACCCCATTATTGGGAGCAGAGGGTCCAGGGCAATTTGCATGGCTTCATCATTCCATTGAATTAGGTGATTTTTTTTTTTTTTGAGTACCTTTTCTGTGTAAGGCTTTCTATCTGTATTATCTGTTGCAGGTCCCGGCTGACGTTTCCATAATATGTGGCAAGACTGTAAACCTCATCAGTGACAACAACTTTGGGTAAAAGGCCAGGGTGAATCTGTGAATTCTCAGTGACATAGTATTTTTAAATATTCATAGTGGTAGAAGTCTGTCTCACCATGAAAATGACTGTAACGTCCACCCCTCTTGCTGCAGGATGTATTAGACGCGGATTGGGAGTGTGGGTTGGTTGTTATTGGCTCCGCCTGGAAAGTGCTCGAAACATTTTTGTTCGCACCGGTATTCTGACTTGTCTCCCTGTAGTCTCACTGACAGTAATCATTTTCATGGTTGAGCCAGAAAGCTGTGACTCTAACCCAACAGCCGGGGAGGATTAGGGGCTCACAACAGTGTGGAATGCGGCGGAAAGGAGGCCGATGGGAGAGTGGATCCCAGCTTGTCTCAGTCTCTGTGGCCATCTGTAAAGTGAGAGGCGGGGGCCAGAGGCCCTCAGAGGTTCTCCCTGGCACTGCTTGTTACGATGTGGCCTCACATGCGACCTGGCGGCTTCCTTGGTGGCTCAGCAGTAAAGAATCCGCCTGCAATGCAGGAGACCTGGGTTTGATCCCTTGGTCGGGAAGATCCCCTGGAGAAGGAAATGGCAACCCACTCCAATATTCTTGCCTGGGAAATCCCATGGACAGAGGAGCCTGGCGGGCTACAGTTGCAAAAATCAGGCATGAGTTAGCGACTAAACAACAGCAACAAAACAAAAACAGTTCACCCAGTAGAAGTCCAAGAACGGAAACTGAATTAGGAAACCTCCCTGTTAGGCTGAGGTAGTAGCCATCGGCAGAGGCGATTTTGTCCCTCCCCGCCAGCCTTTCCTGCCTCCTTTCGTTCCTTCCTGCCTCCCTCCCGCCTTCCTGCTCCCCTCTTCCTTCCTTCTTTCCTTCCTTCCTTCCTGCTTGTCCCATTCCCTGGGGTTATGCCCACAGTAGGAAATCACCATCCTTTCTGGATAGGTTCACCCAGCCCTACCCTTGTCCCAATCACCAGCCCTCCGCAATCTACAGCAAATCCACACGAAATGAGTTTCCTTTCTGTTCCCATTGGAGAGAGGAATAGAGCTTCTTGGAACCCTGGCTCCCTTCCCAGCCTCTTAGGATCCTGAATGATTGTACCAGGCATATTAAAATGCTCCCTCATTCCATATTAAGTACCCTCACCTCACACCCACCATAAAATAATCAAAAAGTTTGTAAAAATAATTTTGCTTTTGAAGTGATTTGGCTAGAAGCTTATTTAATTTGTGACTGACTGTGATTTCTTGGCCATTGTTGTGCCTACTTAAGGATTCTCTTAAAGGGAGTAAAGCTAAGCCTCAGATTGTTGTGCGAACGTAATTAAATTTTTATGAATACCAAAGTCAACAATTAATAACGTTTTATAGACATTTCGTTAAGCACTTGTTAATTGAAATTTCTGCAGGTTTTTTCTTTTTTGGGTGGGGGGAGCCAAAACCCAGTATGTTTTTTTCCATCTGTAACCATTTCATAGACCCCTGGAAAAAGAGAAAATCCCAGATGCTGGTACACTGGTTTCCTTCTTTCTTTTTTTTAATTAAAGGAAGCAGCATTCTTTTTGTTAGATTATGTGTCTGTTTATTTGGCTGTACCGGGCCTTAGTTTTGGCCCACAGGATCTCTAGCTGTGGCATGCAGACTTTTCATTGTGGCATGCAGACTCTTCGTTGTGGCGTGTGGGATCTAACCTGGAAAGTTCCCTTTCCAGGGATCGAACCCGGGTCCTCTGCAATGAGAGCACAGAGTCACAGCCACTGGACCACCAGGGAAGTCCCACAAGACTTCACTTCTAACACACCTTCAAGGCAGTCCCTCCACATTCAAGGCAGTGCCTGCGACGTCGGGCCTGGCAGCATCGCGAGAGCACAGCTGGTCTCTGTCTCCTTCGCTGGTGTGTATCCAGTTCTTGGAAGCGCCTGTCACGGAGCAGGTGTGCAGCAGACGTTTGCTGAGTGGCCGAATGAACCAGCAGGCTGCTCTGTGATCCATACAGCTCTAAAAGAGCAGGCTCGACGCAGAATTTACTTGTTCAGTGATTCACCCTTAATAAGCCAAAATTCAGTTCCATAGAATTACTTGTGAGATGCTGGGAGAGTTGTTTAAAGCCAGTGTGGAAAAGATGGAAAACAGATTTATGCCAGTTATCATCTCAGAGACAGGGTTGATTTCATATTTAATCCGTGGTGCTTTTTATGTAGTAATTCCATATCTTATTAAAGCTGGCAGTTGAGCAGGCATGGGTTTGCATTTTAAATATGTCTCCTGATACTGGAAACTTCTCTCCCAATAACAGGTTTGTATAAAATCTGTAGAACCTATACTTCTCTTTTTCTTCTTCTTTTGAAATGTTATTGTCTTTTTAAAAATTTATTTATTTTTAAATTGAAGTGTAGTTGACTTCCAAGGTTGTTTGTTTTAGATGTATAGCAAAGTGATTGTTACATACATATATAAATCTATGCTTTTTCATATTCTTTTCCATTATAGATTATTACAGGATATTGAGTACAGTCCCCTATGCGATTCAGTAGGCCCTTGTTGGTTGTATATTTGATATATAGAAGTGTGTATGTGTTAAACCCAAACTCCTGACTTGTTCCTCCCCTCCTGTTTCCCCTTTGGTAGCCGTAAGTTTGTCTCCTGCGACTGTGAGTCTCCTTCTGTTTTGTAAGTGGGTTCACCTGGGCCATTTCTGAAGATTCCACATATTTGTTGTTGTTTAATTGCTCAGCCCTTTGCAACCCCATGGACTGCAGCCCACCAGGCTCCTCTGTCCATGGGATTTCCCAGGCGAGAGTACTGTAGTGGGTTGCCATTTCCTTCCCCCGGGGATCTTCCTGACCCAGGGATCGAACCCCCATCTCCTGCGTCGGCACGCTTACCACTGAGCCACCCGGGAAGCCCTTCTACGTGTAGGCAAGTCAGATATTTGCCTTTCTCTGTCTGACTTGGTTCACCTAGTATGATCATCTTTAAGCCCATTCATGTTCCTGCAAATGGCATTATTTCACTTTTTTATAGCTAAGCAATAGTCCATTTGTGCGTATACCACATCATCTGTTGATGGACATTTAGAGAACTTGTGTTTTTATACCCTCCCTCCAGCCTAGCTGGTGCAGGTTCAGAATCAATCGTCTGAACAAAGGCGAGAAGCGTGTCATGCTTGCTTACTCGGTTCCCCCGCCAAGCCCTCGAGCACAGCTCTTCCCTGTACCAGGTTCAGGAAAGTGGCATCAGGTCGCTGTTGGTGCCTTTGGATGGTTTTTAGATAAAAGGCGGGTCGAAATCTCCTCTTTGTCAGCTGATCAGTCATACTGGAGACCAGGTGTCAGGAACACCCAGGCCTATTCCACCTGCCAGGGACTCGTTGTCAAAGCCATCCCAGGCATTTCTATTTAGGAAGTCCTGTGATGTCACAGTGTCCTGACATCAGAATCTTAAATAATCAGAACCCAGAAGAGTTGAGGGAATTGAGCATCTAGGAGGTTTGATGGTAGGTATAATTTTTTAATTCTTTTTTTTAATTAAATAAAAAAATTTTTTTTTTCGCCATGCCATGGAACTTGTGGGATCTTAATTCCCTGACCAGGGATCGAATCTGCCATCCTAACGTGCACTGAAGTGCAGTCTTAACCAATGGACCTCCAGGGAAGTCCCTGTAGGTGTGTCTTTGCAGTGATTGGAATGTAAAGATTGGCTGGGCGGTTGGTTCTTGTCCTTTCCTGCATTTTAGGGTGAATCAAATGCTAACTGGTGCCTTGACTGAAGCTGGATGCTTCTTGAAGGCCTCATTAAATTTTAAAGAATGACTTTTATCATCACTCCGTACTAAGAAGATTTAGTTTATGGGATTACACTGGGGCATCTCGATCTTGGCACTGTTGCTGCTCTGGGTCAGATAATTCTCTGGTGTGGGGGTTGTCCTGGCTGCTGATGGATGGGAAGGAGCATCTCTGGTCTCTGCCCGCTAGTTCCCTCCCATCTGCTCACGTTCCCCCTGGTGGCAAAACTGCCCTTGGGATACTGTCGACTTATGAGAACAGCTGGGACCGTGTGATCTGGTACACAAATGCTGTTTTCTCATAATGATGCCAGAAGCTCAGCCTTTCTGTACACCGGTGCTAAATTGAACCTCAGAGACAGAGTTCTTGGATGAAATAGAAAAGAGTAGCTTCACTGCTTTGCCAGGCAAAGGGGCCCACGGCAAGGCAAGACCCTCAAGCCTTTGTGTCCCCACTTGGAGAAGACAGTGAGAAGTTGTATAGTAATGGTTCAAAGAGGACGTGGTCGGCTGGTGGACATTCTTCTGATGGGCTGGTGGTGAGGTCAGTGGGGTCTGCGTTATCAGCATCATCAGCCTTCAGGTTCCAGCTGGTCTGGGGTCTGCATGCTGGTAGGCGGCATACCACTGTTAATCGTTAACTTCTCCCACCTGGAGGGGTTTCAGTATCTGCGGAACAGCTCAACAATATTGTGGTGTGTATCCGTTGATAGGGAAACAGTTCTCCCTGGTCTTGCATCCCCTCCCTTCCCTGATTAGCAACTGCTTCAGTCTGCCCACTGGAACTCAGGGAAGGTCATGGAGGGTGAATGAAGGCTGTTTCCTGTAAGATATGGGGGACACAGAAAGGCCTTGAGCACAGGAGCGCCCCACAAGGCCCTGCTTGGTATCAGTAACCCTCAGGAAGGTCTTTAATGTGTAAAATGTAGCCAATTAATAACACTTTTGTATCTGGACAACTTATCCAATATTCAATAAATACCGAACAAGTACTATGTGCTTTGTACTGGAGACACAGATGTGTAGATGGCTGACAAGGTCCTGCTCTCACGAAGCTCACTTTTTGGGGGACTGAATAAATAAGAATGCCTGAGCGTGAGAAGCGCCGTGAGATGATGCAAGAAGGGCTTGGAAGCGCTGCATCACAGAGGGCACTGAAGGAAGGCCTCTTTACTGAGACCCAAATGACAGGAGGGATCCAGCCAGGTGAAGACCTGAAGACAGGTGCTCCAGGTGGAGGCTCCAGACGGTGTTCTCAAGGAAACAGCATGTGCAAAGGCCCTGAGGCAGGAGGAAATAAGTGCACTGTTCCCGAAGAAGGCAGAGCAGCCCGCCGAAGCAGAGTGGGGGAGAGGTACGGGTGGGTCAAAGGTGAGCAGACTCAGGTCATGTAGGGCTTCCTAGGTGGAGGGAGGCAGCTAGAGTTTCATTCCAAGGGCACAAGGAGCCCTCTGAGGGCTGGACTTCTGTCTCTAAAAAATTAGACTGTTCTTTGGAGGATGGTCTGGGAGCTGATGACTCAGCAGTTAAAGAATTTACTTGGGGTGCAGGAGACACGGGAGATGAGGGTTTGATCCTTGGTCAGGAAGATCCCCTGGAGGAGGCAGTGGTAACCTACTCCAGTATTCTTGTTGGGAAAGTCCCATAGACAAAGGAGCCTGGCGGGCTACCGTCCATGGGGTCGCAAAGAGTCGGGCAGGATTGAGCCGCTGACACTAACGCTTCCTTCATCAGGGAGGTGAAGTCCGAGGTCAGGGCAAGATGATGAGTCAGAGCTATTATTTTGGGCAAAATGGATGAATTCTGGATATATGAGTGGGGTGTACTTAGGAAATCCCCTGAAAGAGCAACCAATAAAAAAACCCTGATATTTTAATAGCGCTTCTTTGAACTGCCTATTACTTTCACTTCTGTAATCCCTTCCGCATATCAGTGCCGGTTCAATCAAGTTTATCATCCACACTTTGAAAGAACCAGCACCTCAGGCTCAGGGGCTTATCTTAGTCCTCCTGACGTGTCAGTGGTCAGACTTCAGGAAAGGGAAAGAAACAAGAGGCCAGAGTGGCTGAGCGAGCCCACTCCACATGTGCGTAGCTGATTTCTATGTGCTGGGGCCTAGCAGAGCAAGCAAAGCCTCATAAAGTATATGTGTATATATATATAATATGTAATATATGTGTATAAGTGAGAGTGTTAGGTGCTCAGTCATGTCTGACCCTTTGTGACCCCATGGACTGCACCCTGCCAGGCTCCTCTGTCCATGGGGTTCTCGAGGCAAGAATACTGGAGTGGGTTGCCATGACCTCCTCCAGGGCATCTTCCCCACCCAGGGATTGAACCTAGGTCTCTAACATTGCAGGCAGATTCTTTACCATCTGAGCCACCAGGGAAGCCCAATAGTATATATAATATAATATAAATGAATGAAAGGTGGAGCTCGAGGACAATGACCCTCCAGTCTGCCAGGGTGGGTGGTGGGCACTTTGTTCCCTTTACAGTCGCTTGTTGGGAACACAGAATGATTGATTATTTGCAGACCTGGGACAGGAAGGTGGGTACTGAGACTCAGAGGAATATGGGATTTATCTATGGAAACCCACGTGCTGTATGGGGCTTCCTCCTGAATCCAGAGCCTAGGCTGCAGTACCTTGTAAGGGAAACAGAGAGGGAAGGAGGGCAGGGGGAGGGAGGAAGAGAGAGAGAGATGCGTCCATCTCCCTTCCTTCCTGTGTGCACCAGGAAAAGGCCATGTGAGCACACAGTGAGAAGGCAGCCGTCTGCACACCAGCAAGAGAGCCCTCACCAGGCACGAATCTGCACTTGATCTTGAACTGGTCTTGCAGCCTCCAGAAGTGTAAGACAATAGATGTCCAGTGTTTAAGTCACCCAGCCTGGTGTTTTCTTAATGGCAGCCTGAGCTGAGATAGCTCTGGCTCTGCTCTGTGTCTAAGAATCTCCTGAGGGCAGAGACTGCCTACAGTCACCATGCTGTCTTCCCTTTTTGGAAGGGAAGGATATGGTGCAGTCACCAGTGTCCACGACTGACTTCTGTGGACAAGAGAGAGAGGGCTGCTCCTATCCGACCCTCTGGTCTGTGGCCACAGTGATTATGGGCAGTGTTTCTGGTTGCCCTCTGGAAGGGTCATCAGATACAATACACGACGCCCAGTTACAGCTGAGTTTCAGATAAGCAACAAATGTGAAATATGCTTTTAGCAGGAGTATGTCCCAGATAATAGTGAGCTGCTTGGAGAAGAATACACAGGATATGTGCTGTGTGTTCAGTCACTAAGTCATGTCTGACTTTTTTGCGACCATATGGACTGCAGCTCGCCAGGCTTCTCTCAAAAATTGTTGTTTACCTAACATTCAAGTTTAACTGGACATCCTCTCTTTATTTTTGGCTACACCTAGCAACCCCACCCCGTGGTCCTTTCCTAGAAGGCCAGGAGAGCAAAGCAGTGGTTCTCGATGAAGGGCTCTAGGATCTGAGCACCAATGCGACTGGTTCAGAACAGAAAACCTCTGCAGAGGCTTCCAGAACCAGAAGCTCTGAGGGCACCAGCATTCTGTGTTTTGACATCTCTGGGGGTGGTTTCATTCAGTTCAAGTTCAGTTCAGTCAGTTCAGTTGCTCAGTCGTGTCCGAGTCTTTGCGACCCCATGAATCGCAGTGTGCCAGGCCTCCCTGTCCATCACCAACTCCCGGACTTCACTCAGACTCACGGCCATCGAGTCCGTGATGCCATCCAGCCACCTCATCCTCTGTCGTCCCCTTCTCCACCTGCCCCCAATCCCTCCCAGCATCAAAGTCTTTTCCAATGAGTCAGCTCTTCGCATGAGGTGGCCAAAGTACTGTGAGTTTCAGCTTCAGCATCATTCCTTCCAAAGAAATCCCAGGGCTGATCTCCTTCAGAATGGACTGGTTGGAACTCCTTGCAGTCCAAGGGACTCTCAAGAGTCTTCTCCAACACCACAGTTCATTGGATGCTGTCATTTGAGGACCACTGACCTAGAGCATGACGCTGATGGTGGGAGACTGCAGGTCGCGTGCTCTGTTGCTCACCCAGGACGCTGCCAGAATGCAGCGGCCTAACAGATCAAGCACGCTGCAGGGTGGTGTTGTTTCCTTGCGTTTCTGTGGCTTCCCAGAAGGTTGCCCAGGGTTGTGCAGCGCTCAGTTCTACCCGCCCTGGTGTCTTCCCGAGCCCGCAGAGGCTGTGAACCAGAAAATTGATTCTCTTGCCGGATCTGCCAGTTTCAGCAGGCGGGGCGGAGCTTGGTGGCCGGGACACGTGTGCCTGGAGGGAAGCAGGAAGTGACTCCGGAGTGGAGCCCGGAGAACCAGCAGCGGCTGCGGGGCTGATGGAAGTGGAGAGGGGGCTTGAGAGGGCACCGAAGTGAGTCGGCTCTTCTCGCCTTCGGCGAGGCTGGAGGCCCGGGGTCTGGGGCACCCAGGAGCCGAGCGCGGGGCCTGGAAGGGCAGCCACATGCAGTTTGGAAGGAGGTGTCCCTGGGAGAGGAAGGGGTCAGGGGAGAAGCAGGGTGGCCTGGGCAGGTGGCAGAGGAGGGGGAGGGGTGCCGGGAGCACGCCCCCTGCCACTCTCCAGGGCAAGCTGGCGGGTGTTGTCCTTCTGTTGGCAGTGGTCCCCCAAGATCCTTTTCATTCAGTGCTTCCCAGTGGGCGTGTGGAGGGGGTACCCCCAGGAGCAGACCTGGTTGCAAGTCCAGCTACCCTAAGTCCCCTCTGCCAGGCTCTGAGGGTCAGCAGGACCCTTGAACTTGACTGGGAATCCAGTTAAGGTGCGGCAGGCCCGAGGAGGTGCATTTCTCATCAACCCCTGGGTTGGCAGGTCCTCAGACCACACTTTGAGTAGCCAGGTATTGGAGACCAGTTTCCACAGTGACAGACGCCCAAACCCGAATCACTTTGCTCAGTTCCAGCCTTGGAGTCAGGGCAGGCATGCAGGTCTCGTGAAGTACCTGTGCAGCTCTTCCATCAGCCTCTTGAAGCTGACTCTTGGAAGTGGGGTAACAGGTTTAAAAGGGAGAGAAAAGACAGAAATCTTCTATCTGCCAGGAGCCCCGCACTGCTGTGTGTGGGGAGGTGCTGGCATCTTTCAAGCTGGAGCAGGCAGAGAATCATCTTCCCTCCTGCAGAGGGGCCTGGGCTTATGATTTAATATCAGCTCCTGGGAAGTCTGAGGCCCACTGCAGAAGTGGTTTTTGAGCCACCCTGGCTGACCTTCCGTGTTGCCTACTGGAGAAAACTTTCTGCTCCCTTGGCTCTGCGTGGTGGAGGCCCTGCCGCCGATCCCTCACGGGGCAGGAGAGCTCACTTTCTAAGCTCTCGGTCTTGTAGAAGTTCTTCCAGTTTTAGACCTATGCTTTCCACTCTGATGTCCTTCCCCCGTGGAACGCGGTGGGATGCTATGTGCGTGCATGCTCCCTGGCTCAGTCGTGTCTGACTCTTTGCGACTCCATGGACTGTATCCTGCCAGGCTTCTCCGTCCGTGGGATTTCCCAGGCAAGAACACCAGAGTGAGTTGCCATTTCCTTCTCCAGGATATCTTCCTGCATTGACGGCAGATTCTTTACCACAGAGCCACCTGGGAAGCTCCTATAAAATATTAATTCTGATTCAGCAAGTCTGGGGCGGCACCTGAGATTCTGCATTTCTGACTTAGCTCCTAAGGGCGCCCAGCGCTGCTGGTTCTGGGACCACCCTTAGAGTAGTGAGGTTTTTTTTTTTTTTTAATACTTATTTATTTTGGCTGCACCAGGGTCTTAGTGGCAGCACGTGGGATCCGCGATCTTTGTTGAAGCGGCGTGCGGGACCTTTAGTTGCCGTATGAGAGCTCTTAGTTGCGGCGTGTGGGATCTAATTCCCTGACCAGGGATTGAACCTGGGTTGCCTGCACTGGGAGTGCAGAGTCTTAGCCATGGACCAGCAGGGTCATGAGGATGTAAAACAGCAAGGAAGAAACTTCTCTGAGGAGCGCTGGGCTGGCATCCCCAACGATAAATCCACTGCTATTGGGATGGCAAGGACAGTGGCCTTGGCCTTCTCTCTGTGTCTCTTTTTCTTACATCTCAGGGTGCCTGTGCATAAACAGAGTTTTAGAAGAGTGTTTTCGTCTCCCACCAGCCCCCAGGAACACCCACAACCTCCCTTGTTTGCCAGCCCACAGAACCCACGTCGTCTTTGGCTGTTTGGTGAATATAAATGATTTCCTCTTTTCTGTAGTTGCTAAAAGGAACATTCAACGCTGAAAAACAGTTTTTTTTTGTTGTTGTTGTTGTTATGACCTGGCTTAGATGATTACCGAGAAGATGCTAGCTGTGTGCCTTTCTTTGTAAATCCTCTTTGAAATTTGTATCGACAAAGATTGGTGTAATGATCCAAATGTCTTAGTTTAGAAGCACAGACCATTTTCTTTGGGTGCCTTAACAAGATGCCTTATGTAAAGAGGTGGGTTTTTTCTTAATGGTGTTTTTTCTTCATCTGGTGCAGTTGTCCTCCTGAACTCCACTTAGACTATGGAGGCCCAGGCTGAGTCCAGAGATTCTGTTTCGAGCTGAGGTTTCTTGGTACGTTGGCTGAGCCTGGGCGCAGCTGGGCTCACCTGGTTTTACCTGGGTTCATCCTGACTTACAGCTTCCTAGATCTGAAGCCTGCTGCTTTGCTGACCCTCTTGGCATAAGAGGGCCCATCTACCCTCTGCTCGGGTTTCCTTCCATGGTCAGAGCAGAATCAACAGCTTTTGCTCTGCAAGTTCAGGGTTGCTGGCTCCTCACAGACCACTAGGGGCTGGCAGGGCTGAGCCCACTGGGGTCGTGTCCAGCCCTGTGAGTGCTAGAGGATCGGGGGAGCTGAATGAGCCCTTTGAGATGAGGCCTTGAGCCCTGGTATTTATTGTACCAACTACACACAGAGCTTTTCAACAAGTGGGTTTCTCTCCCTTGTAACTTTCCACAGGTGAGGTGACTCCCTGTCATTTCAGAGCTAGAATTTAGAACATGTCCAAGTCTAGAAGAGGTCTGCCAAGCAGAACCAAGAGGGCATGGCACTTCCCTTTCCTTCCTTGGTGGGCAGTGGTGACTTCACCCTTGGGAGCGACAGTGCTTAGTGGGGGGTCTTCCCAGGTGGCTCAGTGGGTAGAGAGTCTGCCTGCAATGCAGGGAACTCAGGATATTTGGGTTCAATCCCTGAGTTGGGGGGTGGGGGGTGGAAGATCCCCTGGAGGAGGGCATGGCAACCCGCTCCAGTACTCTTGCCTGGAGAATCCCATGGACAGAGGAGCCTGGCGGGCTACGGTCCACGGGGTCCCAAAGAGTCGGACTGAGCACACGCTCAGTGGACTGGGGGAAACAACACCTGGGTTTTGTTTCTGTGTCTTTGCTTATTCAAGGTAAGCCCGCCCTTTTCAATTCAGCACGTATGTTTTGGGGTGCCAGAAAACCCTATTTTAGGGTGGTATCAAATGTGAAAAAGCATCATCCCTATTTTTAAACAATGAATGATATAAACGATGAAGGAGGCAAGCCCACACAAAGAAAGCAGTGAAGTGCCCTGGGACCGGAGTGGAGGGAAATCAGGGAACCGTGGCATCGAAGTTGGCTTTAACAGAGGATGCCCTGGGTCTGATGGCTGGAGGCTGGGGAGGAAACTGGATAAAGAGAGGCTCGGAGCAGGACCATTTGGGGCTTGTGAAAGGCGCCGCAAATAACAGGGTTGAGCTGGAATACAGTGCCCTTGCAGGGCCCAGTGGTTGAAGAGTTGTTGGGTGAGTTGATGGTCAGCTGATGGAGTGAATCCTTGGCGGCCATGGGAGCTGCCGTGAGAACTGCTCCAGAGAGCTGCTGAAAGTTTGATTGGGCTTCCTTGGTAGCTCAGATGGTAAAGAATCTGCCTGCAGTGCAGGAGATGTGGGTTCGATCCTTGGGTCAGAAAGAGCCCCTGGAGAAGGGAATGGCTACCCTCTCCAGTTCTTGCCTGGGAAATCCTAGGGACAGAGGAGCCTGGCGGGCTTGCAGTCCGTGGAGTCGCCAACAGTTGGATGTGACTGAGCGACCAACACTTTCTTTGGGTGGAAGAGCTTCAGGAGGGCATCTGAGCTGGTCAGCCTGTGCCCGGAGGAGACTAGACCGATGATGGATGATAGGCAAGGCTCAGGCGAAACAGGTAGAACACGCCCGAAGGCTGCGGTCAGACCCTCCCAGGCTCTCTCCCTCCAGGCTAAGGAATCTGCATTCTTGGCGCGTCTTTGGAACCATTTCCCAGTGCCGTCCCTTCTCTCCTGTCGTCTCCTCCCCGGCGTCTCCCTGGGCGTCTCCCTGGCCGTCCCCAGGTGTCTCCTTTCAGAGCTGGATGGCTTCCGATAGCTGGGGCCAGCCTGGGTGAAGCTGCCCAGCCTGGCCTGGGCCGGGTCACTGACGTCACTGACGTCACTGACGTCACTGATGGGTGTGCGGGCGGCTCCCTTGGAGGACCTGTGGGCCCCTTAGCGCGCGCGTCCCGGGGAGACGCCACGGGTGCTGACCCTCTCTGCTCCTCTGCACACAGCCGTATCCAGCATGCTCCACGGCCACAGCCCGGTGTCCCAGGCCCTGCTGGGGGCCTTCTTCACCTGGGGGTTGACGGCGGCCGGGGCGGCCCTCGTGTTCGTCTTCTCTAGCGGACAGGTGAGTTGCCTCGATTTGGTTCTGGGGGGTCGCGGGGGGGCCCTTTGTAGTGAACTCTGCCCCTTTCCTTCCTTCGCCCCCTGCAGCCCCCTGCAGCCCCCTGCCTGGGAGCTCACCGTCCTCTGCGTCTCCCTTCCCGATGTCCAGTGTTTTGGCCGTTCCGAGCCCCCGCCTGATTTCTCTGCTGCCCAGGCTCTCTCGGGCCTCCAGCAGGTGGCAACATGTGTGAGGTTTGTCCCTGTCGCCCTGAGACCGCGAGGGGTGGAAGAGACCCCGGGAAAAAGCGAGGGGGCCGGCTCTGTCCCCTTCAGCCCATTTCTAGGCTCTTCTTTTTCTCCCTTCCCCTCTTTGGGATGAACACACACAGACTTGCCCCCCACCCCCTAGGCCCCTGAAGACCCCACCCCCAGCCGGTGCACCCCTACCTCTCCCAGACCCCCGCCCCTCCCCATGTACACTCCACGCACCCTCCCACCCCTCCCCAGCCCACGCCCGCCTCCTGTGCCTGGAGGCCCTGCCTCTCCTCCAGCCCAGGCTGCCCGAGTCCACGGCATCCTGATGAACGCAGAGTCCCTGCGCCCACCGTGCTTGGGACGCGGGCAGGGCAGGTGTGGCGAGCAGGCACGTGCTGGAGGAGTGAGGCCCCCCCCCGCCGAGAGGCCCGGGAAGCCAGCCGGCCGGGGTCCTCTCATGTCAGGACCTGTACACCAGTGCCGATGTTGCTGGGAACTGGGCTGGGAGCCTGCAGAGACTGGTCCAGGCCCCAGGCTACTGTCAACAGGCGACCCAGTGCCCCGCTCATCTCCTGACAGCTGTGCCAGGTCGCCCAGGGTCCCGTCCTTGAGCCCTTCCAGGGTACAGCAGCCCATGTTTCCATCTTCCCCAGTTTCAGTTACATTCAGAAGCAGAAATGAGTCGGAAGAGCTGGGCTCTGGCTGGCTAGCTGGCCGCAGAGACCTGAATGGAAGTCCACAGGCCCCGAGTGAGTCCGGTCGGTGCTGTGGGGGCTGCTCGGAAGGGAGAAGCCATCGCAGAGGTGCGCCCTCCCCTGGGAGCTGAGAGCCCCTAATCTGTCTCCCACTAGTGTTGCCCCCAGGTCAGTAGGAGGAACGGCTGAGACACTTCTCTGTGCAGAGGCGTGTCAGGGGTCCCCATGACCACTGACAGATGCCGTGATTCACTAGACGGGCTCGTGGGACTCGGTACATGGCTGAGCCACGTCGTCGTCGCTGAGGTCTATTACAGCAAAAGGACACAACAGCTTCGGTGAGAGACAGTCAGGGTCTGGGGAGATCTGTGCACAGGTTTGGGGTCTGACACCCCCTTCGGGGGGCATGGAGCATGCTCCTTCCCCAGCAGTGACAACGCAGTAACACGTGGACGATGTGTCTGCCCAGGGACGCCCAGTACAGGCTCGGTCCTCGAGGTCTTTACTGGGGGCTGGCCACAGAGGCATCTGAGCCACCAACCCAAACTCCAGACTCTCAGAAGGAAAGCAGCTGTCCCGGATAAATCATGTGGTTTGTGAAACGGGCACAGAGACCCACCCGAATCGGTCAGGGATGGGGGGAGCAGTCCCAGCGCCAGCTTCCCAGGAGCCAGCTAAGGACCAGCCTTGAAAGCAGTACCTTCTAGAGGGAGCAGGCTCAGCTGGGCCAGGTGAGCCCTCTCTGCACAGGAGCCGTGCTGGAGAGGTGGGAAGGGCCACATGTGAGGGGATAAAGCCAGCTGTGGACCGGAGTGCCCAGAGGCAAGCACTTCTCCTCCTGTCTTGGTGAACCTTGGTTTTCACCCAGCTGATATAGGAGCTTCAGTGAGGGTTCCTGGGGATGATGGACACTCAGCCATCCACCCTCCACTGGCTCAACTTCACTCGAAATTCATTTTCTTTTTTTTAAAGAATATTTGTTTATTTGGCAGCAGTGGGTTTTAGTTGAGGCACATGGGATCTAGTTCGCTGACCAGGGGTCAAACCCAGGCCCCCTGCCTTGGGAGTGCAGAGTCCTAGCCACTGGGCCACCAGGAAGGTCCCCCAAATTCATTTTCTTGATTGAAAAAAAATCATATTGTAATTGTAGGGAACTCAAAAAATGTGGAGAAACCTAAAGAAATAATAAAAAATGTTCTCGATCTCACTTTTCTGAACGGAAAACTGAAATACTTGTTAAATTTTATTTGGCTGTATTTGAATATACAAATACTGACATATCTGTTTTCTATACATAATGAGGATCAAATTATGAATTTCCATAATGAGCATTTTTCACTGGATGTCATAGGCATCCCTCCCTAACCCTAAATGGTTTTTTGATTATTTTGATTAGTTACTTAGCTGTAGAACATCCCAAAAAACCCACTGCAGTTTATTTAGCCAGTCCCCAGCAGCTGGACAGTTAGTTTATGACTGAACAATAGCAACTGTGTCCATGTGGCTGGAGATTATATAACTTAGGCCCCTCCTTAAAAGAAAATATTTTTATTGAAAAACAAAATGCGTATAGAAAAATGCACATTTTATGGACTTCCCTGATGGTCCAGCAGTTAAGAATCCACCTGCCAGTGTAGGGGACACAGGCTCGATTCCCCGTGCAGGAAGATCAGCTAAGCCCATGCGCTGCGGCTGCTGAGCCCGAGATCTGGAGCCCTTGAGCCGCAGTAAGAGAAGCTATTGAGATGGGCAGCCGGTGCACCACAGCGGGGAGCAGCCCTCACTCGGCACAGCTAGAGAAAGCGCACGTGCAACAGCGAAGACCCAGCACACCCTAACAAATGCATAAAGAAAGGAAAATGCCCATCTTCTAAGTGTACAGGTTGATGACTTTTCACCAGGGTCCATGGAAATAGCGCCCAGATCAAGTACTAGAATAGGATCCCCCCAACCCCTGACAGGCAATGCCAAAGAAGGCTCAAACTACCGCACAATTGAACTCATCTCACACGCTAGTAAAGTAAAGCTCAAAATTCTCCAAGCCAGGCTTCAGCGACAGGTGAACTGTGAACTTCCAGATGTCCAAGCTGGTTTTAGAAAAGGCAGAGGAACCAGAGATCAAATTGCCAACATCCGCTGGATCATCAAAAAAGCAAGAGAGTCCCAGAAAAACATCTATTTCTGCTTTATTGACTGTGCCAAAGCATTTGACAGTGTGGATCACAATAAACTGTGGAAAATTCTTCAAGAGATGGGAATACCAGACCACCTGACCTGCCTCTTGAGAAACCTGTATGCAGGTCAGGAAGCAACAGTTAGAACTGGACATGCAACAACAGACTGGTTCCAAATAGGGAAAGGAGTTTGTCAAGGCTGTATATTGTCACCCTGCTTATTTAACTTATATGCAGAGGACATCATGAGAAATGCTGGGCTGGAAGAAGCACAAGCTGGAATCAAGATTGCTGGGAGAAATATCAATAACCTCAGATATGCAGATGACACCACCCTTATGGCAGGAAGTGAAGAAGAGCTAAAGAGCCTCTTGACGAAAGTGAAAGAGGAGAGTGAAAAAGTTGGCTTAAAACTCAACATTCAGAAAACTAAGATCATGGCATCCGGTCCCATCACTTCATGGCAAATAGATGGGCAAACAGTGGCTGACTTTATTTTGGGGGGCTCCAAAATCACTGCAGATGGTGATTGCAGCCATGAAATTAAAAGACGCTTACTTCTTGGAAGGAAAGTCATGACCAACCTAGACAGAGACATGACTTTGCCCACAAAGGTCCGTCTAGTCAAGGCTTTGTTCTTCCTGTGGTCATGCATGGATGTGAGAGTTGGACTATAAAGAAAGCTGAGCACTGAAGAATTGATGCTTTTGAACTGTGGTGTTGGAGAAGACTCTTGAGAGTCCCTTGGCCTGCAAGGAGATCCAACCAGTCCATCCTAAAGGAGATCAGCCCTGGGTGTTCATTGGAAGGACTGATGTTGAAGCTGAAACTCCAATACTTTGGCCAGCTGATGTGAAGAGCTGAGTCATTTGAAAAGAACCTGATGCTGGGAAAGATTGAAGGCAGGAGGAGAAGGGGACGACAGAGGATTAGATGGTTGGACGGCATCACCGACTGAATGGAAATGAGTTTGGGTAAACTCCGGGAGTTGGTGATGGACAGGGAGGCCTGGTGTACTGCGGTCCATGAGGTCACAAAGAGTTGGACACGACTGAGAGACTGAACTAAACTGAGCTGAACTGAACCCCTGCCCTCCCCTGCAGCAATCCTTTCAGGGTCCCTTGCAATCCCTACCCCAGTCCCTTACTCCACTCCAAGGGCAGCCCGTCTCCTGGTCTCCAACAGCAGTTTCGTTCTCTCTGTTTTGTAGAGTGTACTGTATAGTGAATGCTCTTCTGTGTCTGGCTGATTTCACCCTATTTATTATTGCTCAGTTGGTAAAGAATCCGCCTGCAATGCAGGAGACCGTGGTTTGACTCCTGGGTCGGGAAGATCTGCTGGAGAAGGGATAGGCAACCCACTCTAGTATTCTTGGGCTTCCCTTGCGGCTCAGCTGATAAAGAATCTGCCTGCAATGCGAGAGACCTGGCTTTGATCCCTGAGCTGGGAAGATCCCCTGGAGAAGGGAAATGCTACCCACTCCAGTATTCTGACCTGGAGAATTCCATGGACTACAGTCCATGGGGTCACAAAGAGCTGGACACGACTGAGTGACTTTCACTTCCACCGTTTTCGAGTTTCCTGAGTGCCCTGCCTGCCTGTGAGCTCCAGTCACGTATATGTATGTGTTCTCCTCTCTACGTGGTGTTCTCTGTGTGTTTACATCCTCGTGACCTATCCATTCTGCCGTTGGTGGACCTCTGGGTAGTTTTGAGTTTTGGCTCTCACAAGTAGTGCCATAAAAAGCATTTTTGTCCACAAGTCCGCTGAATCCAAGTATGTGTTTCTGTTGGTAATTACGCATGGCCCTCACTGCTGGGTCATAGGGCATGCTGATGAGGTTTCACTGTGAGCGGACGCTGCCAGCTTTCCAAAGTGGCTGGACCAGCTTGTACGCCCACCTGCAGTGCGGGAGGATTTTGGTTGGTCCACGTGCTCCTTGTCAATTTCTAACTTTATACCAGCTCCTTAGTGAAGTCGATCAGTCATGTCTGACTCTTTGTGACCCCCTACCAGGCTTCTCAGTGCGTGGGATTTTCCAGGCAAGAGTACTGGAGTGGGTTGCCATTTCCTTCTCCAGGGGATATTCCAAACCCAGGGATCAAACCTGGGTCTCCCGCATTGTAGGCAGACTCTTTACCCTCTGAGCCACCAGGAAAGCCCTTACCAGTTCCTTACTAAAGGTTTATAGCCGTGGTTCACAGGGAGCGCTGAGAAAGATGTAAAGCACGTAGACCAATGTGAGCCAAGGGTCGTGCTAAATGAAGCCTCTGATTGGTTGTGGAATGGATGGAAGGTTAAAAAAATTTTTTTTTCCCCTGACTCTTGGCTCATTTTATAAAGACTTGGGTCCAGGGTTCCAGATAGATTTGCAAGCTCCGGCCTGGGCTTGTCTTTATTCATGTGACTTTCTTAGGCTTATGATTGCCTCCTATCCCATGAAACATTTCTTAGAAACTGAAACATCTTTTTTTTCATTTTCAGAGGCGGATCTTAGATGGAAGCCTTGGCTTTGCTGCAGGGGTAAGTCAGCGCATGGTGGGAGGGATCTGAGTGGAGAAGGTTTCTTCTGTTGTTTCTCTGCCAAGGGGTATTTCCAGCCTCTGCCCTTGTGGCCACGTTCCCCCTTTGTAATCTCCAGTTGCCAATGGCTCCCTCTGATCACTGACCCTGTTTGCATCCAGCAAAGGGAATGCCCCTGCCTCTCCTCAGACAGAGAAAGAGGGTTGTTGGCAGCTGTCTCAGGACTTGTAAATAAGTATTCCAAGTGAGGTATATATATTTAGGGAGGGCTTAGCACAGAGCTCTGTTGGCACTAATCAAATATGTTCTTTACTCCTCCTCATCACCCATAGGGCCTTATATTATGGATATTACATCTACAAAAGTGGAGAGAATCCCATGAGGTACCCCCGGGTACCCACAGCTCAGCTTCAATCATTAGTGACATTTTGCTAAGCTCATTTAACATACCCCTCCTCCCCCAACCTCCCACCACCCAGTATACGTGGGAGGGAGAATGTTTTGTAAAAGCAAATCTCAGACATCATATAATTTCACTTGTAAATTCAACACGCAACTCTAACTGAATGATTAAAAAAAAAAAACATAATCAGCATGGTATTATCACACCTACCAAAATTAATATTTCCTTATTAGTATCCAATATTTGACTTCACATTCAGACTTCCTCTGTGTTTTTCAAAGGTGTCTCCTAAAACTGTTTTGTTAGAATCACGATCCAAACAAGATTTTCATATTGAATTTGTTTCCTTTTTTTGGGGCATAGCTCAAGGTTTACTGGGTCTTAGTTCCCTGACCAGGAATGAAACCTGGGACTTGGCAGTGAAGGCATCAAGTCGTAACCACCAGACCACCGGGGAGCAGCCTTGAGTATTTTCAGTCTCTCTTATTCTTTAACAGTACTCTCCCCTACCCCACCATTTCCACCCCTACCCCTAGTAATTTGTTAGAGAAGCTGGATCGTTGGTCTGTAGAACATCCCACGATTTGACCTTGGCGGATTGCTTTCTGGTGCTGTTGAACTTGTTCCTCTGTCCCCTAGGTCTCCCGTAAACTAGGAGTCAGACCTAGAGGCTCACTTAGTGTGGATTCCTTTTTCCAGGCATGATACCACCTAGCAGCGCTGTGTATTCCAGTCTCATCAATCACATTTAGTGCAGGTCAATCGCTCAGTCATGTCTGACTCTTTGCGACCCCATGGACTGCAGCACGCCAGGCGTCCTTGTCCATCACCAACTGCCACTCAAAGTCCAGCTCAAACTCATGTCCATCAAGTCAGTGACGCCATCCAACCATCTCATCATCTGTCATCCCCTTCTCCTCCTGCCCAGTCTTTCCCAGCATCAAAGTCTTTTTCAGTGAGTCAGCTCTTTGCATCAGGTGGCCAAGGTATTGCAGTTTCAGCTTCAGCATCAGTCCTTTCAGTGAATATTCAGGACTGATTTCCTTTAGGATGGACTGGTTGGATCTCCTTGCAGTCCAAGGGACTCTCAAGAGTCTTCTCCAACACCACAGCTCAAAAGCATTAATTCCTCAGTGCTCAGCTTTCTTTATAGTCCAACTCTCACTTCCATACATAACTACTGGAAAAACCATAGCTCTGACTAGATGGACCTTTCTGGCAAAGGAATGTCCCTGCTTTTTAAAATGCTGTCTAGGTTGGTCATAGCTTTTCTTCCAAGGAGCAAGCGTCTTTTACTTTCATGACTGCAGTCACCATCTGCAGTGATTTTGGAGCCCCCAAAATAAGGTCTGTCACTGTTTCCATTGTTTCCCCATCTATTTGCCATGAAGTGATGGGACCGGATGCCATGATCTTAATTTTCTGAATGTTGAGTTTTAAGCCAACTTTGTCACGCTCCTCTTTCACTTTCATCAAGAGGCTCTTTAGTTCCTCTTCACTTTCTGCCATAAGGGTGCTGTTATCTGCATATCTGAGGTTATTGATATTTCTCTTAGCAATCTTGATTCCAGCTGTGCTTCATCCAGCCTAGCATTTCACAAGATGAACTCTGCATATAAGTTAAATAAGCAGGGTGACAAATATACAGTCTTGACGTACTCCTTTTCCTATTTGGAACCAGTCTGTTGTTGCATGTCCAGTTCTAACTGTTGCTTCCTGACCTGCATACAGGTTTCTCAAGAGGCAGGACAGGTGGTCTGGTATTCCCATCTCTTGAAGAATTTTCCACAGTTTATTGTGATCCATACAGTCAAAGGCTTTGGCATAGTCAATAAAGCAGAAATAGATGTTTTTCTGGAACTCTCTTGCTTTTTCGATGATCCAGCGGATGTTGGCAATTTGATCTCTGGTTCCTCTGCCTTTTCTAAATCCAGCTTGGACATCTGGAAGTTCTCTGTTCCTGTATTGTTGAAGCCTAGCTTGAAGAATTTTGAGTATTACTTTGTTAGCACGTGAGATGAGTGCAATTGTGTGATAGTTTAAACATTCTTTGACATTGCCTTTCTTTGGGATTAGAATGAAAACTGACCTTTTCCAGTCCTGTGGCCACTGCTGAGTTTTCCAAATTTGCTGGCATATTGAGTGCAGCACTTTCACAGCATCATCTTTCAGGATTTGAAATAGCTCAACTAGAATTCCGCCACCTCCACTAGCTTTGTTCGTAGAGATGCTTTCTAAGGCCCACTTGACTTTGCATTCTAGGATGTCTGGCTCTAGATGAGTGATCACACCATTGTGGTTATCTGGGTCATGAAGATCTTTTTTGTATAGTTCTTCTGTGTATTCTTGCCACCTCTTCTTAATATCTTCTGCTTCTGTTTGGTCCATACCATTTCTGTCCTTTATTGAGCCCATCTTTGCATGAAATGTTCCCTTGGTATCTCTCATTTTCTTGAAGAGATCTCTAGTGTTTTGCATTCTATTGTTTCCCTCTATTTCTTTTTTTTTTGTTTCCCTCTATTTCTTTGCGCTGATCATGAAGGAAGGCTTTCTTATCTCAGCTTGCTATTCTTTGGAACTCTGCATTCAAGTGGGTATATCTTTCCTTTTCTCCTTTGGCTTTAGCTTCTCTTCTTTTCTCAGTTATTTGGAAGGCCTCCTCAGATAACCATTTTGCCTTTTTGCATTTCTTTTTCTTGCGGATGGTCTTGATCACTGCCTCTTGTACAATGTCATGAACCTCCATCCATAGTTCTTCAGGCACTCTGTCTATCAGATCTAATCCCTTGAATCTATTTGTCATTTCCACTGTATAGTTATAAGGGATTTGATTTAGGTCATACCTGAATGGTCTAGTGGTTTTCCCTACTTTTCTCAATTTAAGTCTGAATTTTGGAATAAGTAGTTCATGATCTGAGCCACAGTCATCTCCTGGTCTTGTTTTTGCTGACTGTATAGGTCTTGTTTTAGCTGACTGTATAAAGCTTCTCCATCTTTGGCTGCAAAGAATATAACCTGATTTCAGTATTGACCATCTGATGACGTCCATGCATAGAGTCTTCTCTTGTGTTGTTGGAAGAGGGTGTTTGCTATGACCAGTGCGTTCTCTTGGCAAAACTCCACTAGCCTTTGCCCTGCTTCATTCTGTACTCCAGGCCCAAATTTGCCTGTGACTCCATGTATTTCTTGACTTCCTACTTTTGCATTCCAGTCCCCTTTAATGAAAAGGAAATCTTTTTTGGGTGTTAGTTCTAAAAGGTCTTGTAAGTCTTCATAGAATCATCCAGCTTCAGCTTCTTCAGCATTACTGGTTGGGGCATAGACTTGGATTACTGTGATATTGAATGGTTTGCCTTGGAAATGATCAGAGATCATTGTATCATTTTTGAGATTGTACCCAAGTACTGCATTTCGGACCCTTTTGTTGACTATGATGGCTACTCCATTTCTTCTAAGGGATTCTTGCCCACAGTAGTAGATATTATGGTCGTCTGAATTAAATTAGCCCATTCCAGTCCATTTTAGTTCACTGATTCCTAAAATGTTGATATTCACTCTTGCCGTCTCCTGCTTGACCACTTCCAATTTGCCTTGATTCATGGACCTTACATTTCAGGTTCCTATGCAATATTACTTTTTACAGCATCAGACTTTACTTCCATCACCAGTCATATCCACACCCGGGCGTTGTTTTTGCTTTGGCTCCGTCTGTTCATTCTTTCTGGAGCGATTTCTCTACTCTTCTCCAATAGCATATTGGGCACCTACTGACCTTGTGAGTTCATTTTTCAGTGTCATCAGTCACATTAGCAGGCATGTTAATATGTGCTTTTCCCTTTATGGTGAGTCAAATTTGGTTCCTTGCTCCTGCTTTTTGTAGTCCTGTGATCTGCAAAACCTGGCCTGTGGGTGGGACCTCCTGAAAGTCCTCTAAGCCAGCAACTCTCAGCTCAGAGTCTGTGGGAGCATTCTAGGTGTTCCATGGGGCACAGAGAGTTGTCGCAAAATCAGTGTCCATGTCCTCAGCTTCCAGTTTTGTTCTTTTTGGCTGAACTGCTCTGCCCAAGCATATCCCAAGGCAGATTGTGCCTTCCCACCTTCTGCGACATAGTTGCCCTTTCCTGCTTTATCAAAGGAAGATGCTCTCTTGCCTTGGTTCTGTGCCTCTGAGTAGCAGCATCTCCACGCACAGATGGAGTGACCCTTGGCGTGTGGGTGCTGGGGTGGAGATGGTGAAGGACTCAGATCACTGATCACTGGACACAAATCCTTCAGCAATTCAGATACTGTCCTTTCAGGGAAATAAGATCCCGAAAGCCACATGGTGTGGCCAAAAAAAAAAGAGAGAAAGAAATCTGTTAATGTAAATTTCCCTAGTGGACCAATGCTGAAGCTGAAACTCTAATACTTTGGCCACCTGATGCAAAGAACTGACTCATTGGAAAAGACCCTGATGCTGGGAAAGATTGAGGGCCAGAGGAGAAGGGGACGACAGAGGATGAGATGGTTGGATGGCATCACCAACTCAATGGACATGAGTTTGAGTAAACTCTGGCAGTTGGTGATGGACAGGGAGGCCTGGCGTGCTGTGGTTCATGGGGTTGCAAAGAGTCGGACACGACTGAGCGACTGAACTGAACTGAACTGAACTGCTCTGGGATTTTGGGCCTTCTTAGTCAATGGCAACCCACTCCAGTATTCTTGCCTGGAAAATCACATGGACAGAGGAGTCTGGTAGGCTGCAGTCCATGGGGTTGCAAAGAGTTGGACATGACTGAGTGACTTCACTTTCACTTTTCACTTTCATGCATTGGAGAAGGAACTGGCAACCCACTCCAGTGTTCTTGCCTGGAGAACCCCAGGGACAGAGGAGCCTGTGGGCTGCCATCTATGGGGTCGCACAGAGTCGGACACGACTGAAGCGACTTAGCAGCAGCAGCAACAGCAGATAGAATTCAAAGAACAAAATTCCCTGGTGGTCTAGTGGTTAAGACTCTGCACTCCCAGTGCTGGGAGCCTAGGTTCAATCCCTGGTCAGGGAACTAGATCCCACAGGCTATCACTAAAGATGCCATATGCCACACGTGGGACCCAGAGTAGCCAACTAGGTAGATAAATAAAAAAATATTTTAAAAAACCAAAATGACAGTATTAGTTTGTTTTTTAAAAATATATATTTTTTAATCTTCTTTACATGAATATATTTTCTTTGTTTACTTTAAGAAAAAAAACTCATAGAAAAATGGAAATAAAATTGATGCTTAACCCTGTGTTATTCTAGCAGTAACCACTTAATGTTTATTCACAGATATACGAATGAAAACTGAAAAAATTAGAAAAAGGCCTCATCCTTGGAAATAAGTATTTCCAAGAATAAATATTATTAGACTTTTGAATATTTAATAATTATGAAATGGTATATTAAATTTTTGCTGTTATGAATCTTTTCTCAACCACTAATAGTTTTAATAGTCATTCAATCCAGGAAATTGTTATTTAAGCAGTTAGAACTCTAGGCTCACAGGAAATTTAAAAAAATTAAATTGAAATGTGCATAGATATTTTATTGCAAACCAGTATGAGAAAGAAACCAATAATAGGCTTTCTAGCATAAAATATAAGTTGCTCTAGGATAAAATTCAGTGGGAAAACGGAATTGGTATACAAATCAAGGAGAAAAAGGAATGGTGTACATTTTTTGACTTTTGAAGAGGAGCTAGCTCTTGTGTTTTTGTGTGTAGAATATAACCCTGGAACAGAAAAGTACATAAGACATAAAACACACAACTTATTTTGTGAACATTTTTAAGTGGATAATGGAAAGGATCAAATCCCTATGCTGTTTATTTTTAATTAATTATTTATTTATTTATTTTTGGCTGCATGGCTTTTGGGATCTTAGTTCCCCAACCGGGGATTTAACCTGACCCTCAGCAGTGAAAGCACCAAGTCCTAAGTGCTGGACAGCCAGGGAATTCCCTCCTATGCTGTTTAGATCCTAGTGGGTCCATTTAAACCACTGATGAAATAGTTTTATTTAAGCACATCGATATTTACATGCCAGAATTTATATCTTTTGTGACTCTTTAAATTTGAGATGAAAGCCTTTTATTTTTTAATTGTTATTTTAGGAACTGTATAGTCGACTTGCAGTGTGGTGTTAATTTCTGCTGCACAGCAAAGTGCTCATCTCTGATTCCCACCCCTCCCCCTCCCCCCCGTGGCAACCACAAACACCTTTCCTGCATCCGTGAGTCTGTTTCTGCTCTGTAGATAAGCTCATTTGCCTCGTGTTTTAGATCCCACATACAAGTGACATCATATGGTATTTGCCTTTCTGTCTGACTTCCCTTAGTGGGATCATCTCTAGTTGCTTCCGTGTTGCTGCCAAAGCCCTGATTTCCTTCTTTTCTGTGGCTGACTAGTATTCCACTCTATATACGTGGCACATCTTCTTTATCCTTTGATCTGTTGCTGGACGTTCAGGTTGCTTCCATGTCTTCAGGGAGCAGAGCTGGGATTTGAACCCTCTTGACTGTTGAGTCCCAACAATTAAAGCTCAGTGCCTCCTAGATGATATCTGATCCAGCTGCCTCTATTTTACAGACAAGAAACAGAACCACAGAGAGTAAATTACTTACCCAGAATTAAAAAATGCTAGATGGCACGCCACTGGGACGAAACCCAGATGAGAAGTCAGGGGCTGTCAGCATTGAGCTCTATGACCTTAGGGAGGCTCCTTGGTCGTCTTGGACCTCAGCTGAGTCTGTTGGAGTCTGGGGGTGTTGGAAGGGATGGTTCCTTAAGAGCTTCTTGGATCTGCATGTCTGAAGGGGCGAGTTTCCGAAAGTTAGCATCTCTCTTTTTGTTGCAAAGCAATTACAAAGTGTTTCAGTCCATTTCTGGTCCACCTATTCCTCTACTCACCTATTTAATGGTAAATTTAAACTTGCAATCGAATATCCTTTCATCCAAGTGAGAAAAGCACTCATTCATTGCCCCCAGAGATGAGCGTTTGGATAAATTTGGACAAAGCGTCGAAGGTCACCATTTTCATTTTCTTTGCTCTGGTCCTGATGTCTGTTTTCTGTGAGGTTTGAACTAACCAGGGTTCTCTAAATCAGTGTATATTCTCTCTCAAGGAAGAAGTACTTGCGCAGAATAAAAATGACCATGAAACTGCGGAAGAGAAAGGCCACCAATCAAACAGCTCACTGCTAGGCATGAAAAGGCAATTTAATATCCATTATTTAATCGCACAGGGAGCTGGGTCCTTATGAAAGATGTGATTTTTCTCAGGGAGATTTTGGCTGAGTCGGCTTTTGTGCTGCAAGCGGTGAGTGGCGTTTTCTGCAAATAACCATCGCACTGTTGGAAGTTAATGATGCTCTCCGGTGAAGGCCTCGGAGTCTGGAGGGATGATGGTGACCAGCTGTTCTCCATCTTCGTGGAGAAATGGATGGGAAGAAATGGGCTTAAGTCATCACATGAGGGATTCAGGGAGGAGATTTCAGCCAGATCCAGCAGAAAGGTTTCTCCTAGAGCGGATAGTTGAGTGCGAAGGGCCAGGGTGCAGGGAGTAGCCACTGAGTTGGGTCTTCAGAAAGCCTAGCTTGTATTTATTTATTTTCAAAATAATTTTACTGACTTATTTATTTTTGGCCGCACTGGGTCTGTGTTGCTTTTCTCCAGTTGCAGCGAGCAGGGGCTCCTCTCTATTTGCAGCGAGGGGCGAGTGCTCCTCGTTGCGGTGGCTTCTCTTGTTGGGGACACGGGATCTTGGGTGCGAGGGAACCAGCTGTTGTGGCCCGTGGGCTCAGTTGCTGCGGCTCCTGGGCTCTAGGGCACAGGCTTGACAGTTGTGGCCCACGGGCTTAGCTGCTCTGCGGCATGTGGGATCCTCCCAGATCAGGGATCGAACCCAGGTCTCCTGCGTTGGCAGGTGGACTCTGCCACGGAGCTGCCAGGGAAGCCCAGGCCTTTTATATTCTCAGCTGTATGGATCCTAGATTACGAACTAATAATTGCTGTTACTAACTGAATTTGATCAAACTCTGGGAGATAGTAAAGGACAGGGAAGCCTGGCGTGCTGCAGTCCATGGGGTTGCAAAGAGTCGGACATGACTTAGTGACTGAACACACACACACACACACACACACACACACACACAGTTGCTGTTGTGTTTTCCCCTTCTTATTGTCTGAGGCATAGGGAAGCCTGGCATGCGCTCATGGGGACTTTTCAATGTGAGGTCTTTTGGTCACACTAAAATGGGCTGGACCCCCAACAGACAGTGTGAGCACTCCGATGGGCTCTGATGAAACTCCTGCAAAGATCATGGCTCTGTTTCCCTAAGCCATCACTTTCCTCTTTATGAGGCTGAGTGAGATGAAAGGCCCCAGGTGACCCCCTGGGGAGGCTGAAGCCACGTGGACCTGGAGCAGGTCCCATCCCAAGCATCACTTGGACCAGACAGGCCACCTTGGAAGTTTCATGGCAGTTGTCTCATGGGAATCTCCTCTCTTGTTTTTTTTTTTTAAATTTTCCCCGTATACCGCCTTTAAAGTCTTTATTGAATTTGTTGCAGTATTGCTTCTGCCTTATGTTTCGGTTTTTTGGCCCTGAGGCATGTGGGATCCTAGCTTCAGGGGTGGAACCCGCACTTCCCAGATTTGGAAGGTGACATCTTAACCACTGGACCGCCAGGGAAGTCCCCGGATCTCCTCTCTTAAACCTGTGTTTTCAAGACGTGGGGAGCCGGGAAGCCTCGGGGCTTGCTGTGTCCTGCCGTCCGCAGCTTTTCTGCTGCACCGGGAGGCAGTGACCAGGGAGGTGCTGCTGGTCTGCTCTAGGCTGTTGCTGTCACTGTTTTATCACTTCAGTCTCGTCCAGCTCGTTGCGACCCCCTGGACTGCAGCCCACCAGGCTCCTCAGTCCATGGGATTCTCCAGGCAAGAATGCTGGAGTGGGCTGCCATTTCCTTCTCCAGGGGATCTTCCCGACCCAGGGCTCGAACCTCCGTCTACTGATCGGCAGGTGAGAGAGATTCTTTACCATTGAGTTACCTGGGGAGCCCATTCTGGGACTAAGGCTGCCCTTTAGGTGGGTGCTCAGCATAGTGATGGCATGTTCCAGGGTGGGCTCGGTGGGACTTGGAGCCCCCTCCCCCAGGGGTCTCGTGTGAGCTGGAGGGTGTGGCCTGGAGCAGGAAGAGAGTGTGCGGACCCGCCCTGCCACAGCCAGGACCATGCTCGGGACAGTCGGCAGCGTTGCTAAGGGGCACCTGTCACTTCCCGCAAGGCATTTTCTTTTTCAGGGTCTCAGATGGCCCGTTTCTGGTGGGAAACTTCTGTGTCTCAGCCGGGTGTCCTCAGACCAGGCTGAGCCCAGGCAGAAGACCCTGAACACAGCATAGGAGACCAGGCTGACTTCTGGCGCTCCTGGCCCCTGCGTGGCAGTGGTTCCTGTGAGCGCAAGGGTGGTGTGGTGACAGCTCCAACCCCCAGCTGTCCGTCATCCTGTGCCAGCAAGATGGGCCCCTTCCTCCCCCAGACATCCTGACTCCACCCTGGGGAGGGGAGGGGGATGGCGAGGCGAGAAGGGAAGGAAGGAAAAAAAGGAGAAAAGTGCCCAGGGCGGAGACAGACCGTTATTATTATTCTTGTATTTTTTCTTTTCAATTTCATGCTTCAGATTTCCAGTGTCGTTATAAACCGTGTGGGGTTGGAAATGGTGTATATTACCTTCTCTCTGCGGTGATGGGAGCACACAGCATTATGTCAGTGGAGGAGCCCACGTGCTTGAGCATATGGGAGGGGCGGCCTTGACCTGCCCAGCGCTGCCCCCGCCCCGCCCCGGATGCTGTTCCCACCCTGGATGCTGTTCCCACCCCGCCCGTCTCAGGGCATCCGCTCTCCTTCCCCACGTACACCCTTGGGTGGCCTCCACTCTCACGCCCGGAAACCCCTGCTTCCTGCTCTCTCCCTCTGCCTTGCCTTGCTCTCCTGGGCCGCCTATGTCGACTGGGCCAGGGTGCTGTCACTCCTTGGGGATACCCGTTCTGCTCTGTTTGGGGGCATCCTTCCCTGTTCCCATGAGCGAGAGGGTGGGAGTGTACCTAAGTGACCAGCAGAAGATTAAAACGGGCCTTTGATGTTACTGTTGAGTCACTAAGTCGTGTCTGACTCTTTGCAATCCCATGGAGTATAGCCCACCAGGCTCCTCTGTCTTCCACTGTCTTCTGGAGTTTGCTCAAATTCATGTCCATTGAATCACTGATGCCATCTGACCATCTCCTCCTCTGCCGTCCCCTTCTCCTCCCGCCTTCAATCTTTCCCAGCGTCAGGGTCTTTCCCAGTGAGTCGGCTCTTTGCATCAGGTGGTCAGAGTATTTATTGGAGCTTCAGCTTCAGCATCAGTCCTTCCAGTGAATATTCAGCGTTCATTTCCTTTAGGATTGACTGGTTTGATCTCCTTGCTGCCCAAGAGACTCTCAAGAGTCTACTTTAGCACCACAGCTTCCTTTCATTCGTGGAGAACCTGCTGTGTTCCAGGCACCGTGTCAAGCGCTGTGCACATAAGGCGCACTGGGAGAGACGGTCTCTGTGTTTAAGGAAGGTCTGGTCTGGTGGAGGGGTGAGCCCAGCACACTGCGGTCCACGTCCCACCCACCATCTGTCTGCTTGTCCACTGTCTGTTTTTGTCACTGGAGATTTGTTGGACCCCAGCCGCGCCCGTTGGTCCCCACGTTATCTGCGGCTGCTCCGGCATTACAGCGGCAGCCCCGAGGTGCCACAGCCGGCCTGCAAAACGTGTTATATTTGCTCTCTGGCTTTTCCCCCAAGTTCACTGACCCCTGGTGTAGTTGCAGGTGGGTGATGGACCACGGGGACTGCAGCTCTGTGCTTGTCCAGACAGGGCCCCAGCCAGGCTGGAGGTCTTGGATGCTCCCTGGAGCGTCCATGGCTCCCGAGTTGGGGGGTTTCCTGGGGGCGTGGGTTTGTGGTGGACCCTCCCCAAGGGGGCCAGCCTTCCCTCCTGAAGTCGACACCACCACTCCCCTTTGCTGGAGGCAGACCTTGCAGTGGAACAGCTTTGCAGTGAAGTGGAATGAGTTACGTGGACCCTTTTGCTCCGTTGTCCTTGTTGCATAAGGCACCCTGTGGCTGTCAAGACGGATGGCCCTAAGTGAGTGTGTGGCATTTAACACGGTGAAATAAAGCCAGGGGTCCCAGCTCAAACTGAACTCCAGTTTGCTACTGTCCTTGGCATCTCTGGTCCAGCAGAGTGAGCTGACTTGGCCCGGCATCCTGGATGGTTTGGTTCCAGGGAGCTCTCAGGCTTTGGGGAAGCTCCCTCCCTTCTGACATGGTGGTTTGCCACCCTGGCTGCACATTAGAGTCATACCCGGACTCGATGCATCAGAATCTCTAGAGGTGGGATGAAGCTTCAGTGGTTTCTAGGGTCCCCCGCACCCACCCATGGTGATGGCGATGTGCAGTCAAAGGTGAGAAACCCTGGTCCTTTTTGCCTGTGCTGCAGCACGGCTTGTAGAATCTTATTTCCTCGACCAGGAATCGAACCTGCACCCTCAGTGGTGGACGTGTGCAGCCCTAACCACCTGACCTCCTCCAGGGAATTCCTCAAGAACCTGTGTTCTGATGGGAACCACGGTTTAGCGAAGGATGAGCTGGTGTTTGGAAAAAGCCAATTCCCTTCAGAGGCTCCATGTAGCTGTGGGGCTGAGCATGCAGCTGACCCAGCACGTAGGATTGTGGGGATGGTTAGAGGAACACTGGACATCCAGGACTTGGACGGGGAGCCCAGGAGGAGGCTACTGTCCCTGATCTCTGGGGAGGCTGCCGTGACGGGGTCCACCACGCGCTTGGCAGTTGGTGCCCGAGGCTGGTTGGTTTTGGTAGCAGCCTGGGTCGGGAGGCAGCAGTCGTTGTACGAGAAAGGTATGCTTTCCAGTTGGTCAGGCGATAGTGAGCATCTGCCGTCTGGGAACTCCAGCTCTTTCTTGGGTCTCCTTGGCATTTGGGAAAGAAGGATGGGAGGCAGGCTCTGCTGCTTTGAGACCTCGAGCCTGAGTTTAGATTCTCCTTGAGGCACTCACTGTCCTCCTTGGATCACGGATTGTGTCTGAAAGAAAAAAACATCTCAGGACTGGTGGACCCTTCTGGAAGTCATCTCAGGCACCCGCTGCCATCAGACAGGGCTATGTTTCACCCAGGGCATGCAGATGGTGGAAGCACAGCTTGTTCCCAAAGACGTTTGCCAAGAAAGACTTTATACACTTTGGGGGGGGTGTGGGAGGGATGATCTAATTGAGTGTTTAGCTAGAAATTTCTTAGAAACTTATCTAATCTAAACGTCTTCGGCTGAAATTTAAATAAAAGGGAGAGAGTAGCTGACATCATTTTTCATAGGCATCTTAGTACAAATCACATTAAAATAACCTTTATCAAGTGTTGGCTCTTTTGTAAGATACTCTGCATGCCAACCAATAATAAAAGTTAGTATTGGTTAAGTTTTATCCTTTAAGGGGCTTCCCTGGTGGTCTAGTGGCTAAGACTCCATGCTGCCAAGGCAGGGAGCCTGGATTTGATCTCTGTTCAGGGAACTAGCGGGAACTAGATCCCACATGCTGCAGCTAAGACCTGGTGCTGTGGTTAAGAATCCACCTTGCAATGTGGAGGACGTGAGTTCCATCGCTGGTTGGAGAGCCTGGGAGCAATGAGCCCACATGCCTCAACTAAGACCCTGTGCAGCCAAGGAAATATTTTTTTAAAAGTTTTATCCTTTAGACCTTACCGCCAGGACCAGATCTATATACGTTATTCACTTAAGCACTTTGTGCCAGGGCTGCTATTGGGTGACGGCTTCTTGCCTTTCCCTGGTCCCTTGTTCACAAGAAGGGGAGAGGAGCGAATAATTCTGGCTTTGTCAAAGGCCAGTGTGAGTTCAGAGATAGCCAGACACGTGATCTCCTCACAGAAAAGCCCTTTGTCTTGGCCCAGAAGGTGGAGCAAGGAGACAGTTGTCTTCAGACCAACCCATCCACCATTTCCTGAGCACCTACTGTATCCTTTTGGGGGGTATGCCAGGAAGTAAGGTGTTGCCCCTCCCTGCGGGGGGTTTAGGGTGGGTTAGTATAGACAGGTCACAGTCACCTGTAATCAAGAGATGGGTCAGTGTGTGGTCGTAAGAAGCTAGTTGACAGAAGGTGATGGGAACCCAGGGACAGGAAGCTTCTTTCTAGTCGGGGTAATAGAAAGGACTTTTTCTGTGGCTGAAGCTCAGATGGAAGGACAGGCAGAGTTTGGGGTGGGGAGGGAGTGTGTGTTCGTGCCTGTGTGCTCTGTCGCTCAGTCGTGTCTGACCCCGTGGACTGCAGCCCACCAGGCTCCTCTGTCTAGGGGATTCCCCAGGCAACAAGCCTGGAGCAGGTTGCTGTTTCCTGCTCCAGGGGACCTTCCCGACCCATGGACTGAACCCAGGGCTCCTGCATTGCCGGCAGATTCTTATCGTCTGAGCCACCAGGGAAGCCCAGGGAGTGAGCAGGGAAAGGAAATGAATAACAGGTAGAAGCAGCAGCCAGTTGGAAGTGCAGAGAGAAAGGGGTGGAGATGGGCTTGGTTGGTAGGGGATGCTGGGAAGGTAAGTCGGGGCTCAGGTGTGAACAACCTGGAGTCCTGTGGAAGGGAGTTTGTGTCCTGTTCTCTAGATTGACGGGGGAGAGCCTGGAGGTTTTTGAGAGGTTGGCATCAGAGCACTGCTCTCAGGACGTGTCTTCTGTGGGTAGCGGATGGCATGGCCACAGGGAGCGTGCAGGAGGAGGCGGGCCGTGGGCAGACAGGCAGGCTGGAGGCTCTTGCACTAACAATCTACCTGTGATGCCTGGACTCGTCAGTGGCCTTGACTCTGGGCGGACACACAGGAGCTGGGAAGGGAGAGAGCGAGAGACATCCTTGCTGGGGAGCTCAGGGACTTGGCCATCGTTTGATTGTGAAGGCAGCTGAGGAGGTTCAAACACTTCACAAGTATTGTATTCCTGGGGCGTCCTCCCCTGGGGTAGTCGGAGAACTCAGCTTCAGCATCCTGTCTTTTGGGCTGAGGGGGACTCTCCTAGAAATGGGGAGATTTTGGGGGGGTGTCTCTTAGGTTCACACCAGGCTTTTCTCATCTGAGTGGTTTGTTCTTTGGAATCTGTGTGTTGGGGTGGTTTCCATGGCAACCAGACACCTACGGCTGGTTGTACTGATGGTGATGCTTCTTGCTGCTCACTCTACTTTTAGTGGTCTGTATCCATTAGGATGAGGTTTGACTGAGCGTAACTGAAACCCAAAAATAGTGGCTTAAGTAAGAAAGCCTCCTCTGATGTAGAAGAAATCTGGAGACCATGGCTGGGAACGTAGATCCATCCCCAACAGGGATCTAGACTCCTCTGTTGTTCATCACCTTGCTCCAGATGGGAGCCTTCATCTTTCTGGCCCAAAATAGCTGCTAGAGATCAGGCCATCACATCTGCAGAATGGCAGGAAGGAGGGAAGTTCCTGGCAGGTCTTGCATGACAGCTCCATTTATAACTCATTGGCCATAACTTGTTGGTAAGACCTCTCTAGCCACATGGAAGGCTAATATTCGTGGTCTTTACATTGGGATTCTGTTACTGAAGGAGAGAGGACAATGGAGAGAGGACCAAGAGAGGCAGTTAGCACTCTTGGTCATACAACATAGTGCAGAGAGAACTTTGAGCCCTAACACTCCTAACAGTATCATTGGCTTACCTTCTAGGCATGTGTTTTCTGTGTGTGTGTATATGTGAGCTGTGTTAGTTTCTTTTGAAATGAAGGAGTGATACATGAACTTGGTAAGAAATTCAAGTAATACAAAAGGGTGCACAATAAATATAAATCCATCCATCTCTTTTCATCTATCAGGGGCTTTTGGGGGGGCCATGAATGATGAAAAGCCAACTCAGTCTGGCACAAGGAAGAGAAGACATGTATTGGTCCAGGCAATTAAGATATCTAGGCACAGAACCAGCCTCAGAATCCACTAATTTTGGATCAAAGGCCATTGCTGGGACCTGCTTTTTCCCATCTCCTGGCCCTGCTTTGCTTTGAACGGCTTCATTTTCTTTTTTCCATTTTTTTTTTTTTTTGGGTGGGGAGCTGCCTGTGGGATCTTAGTTCCCCAGCCAGGGCTCGAACCCATGCCGGTTGCTTTGGAAGTGCAGAGTCTTAGCCCCTGGACCACCAGGGAAGTCCCTGTGTGGCTCCATTTTCAGTAGTCTGTCCATGTCCTCTCAGGCTCAGGTCCAGAGGAGTGAGGTCTTCCCCAGCGCTTGGGGTTGAGGATCACGGGCAGCGAGCCGCTGGCCTGACTCGGGTTACGTGTGCGTCCCTGAAGGCTAATTCCTGACTCGGGTTACGTGCGCGTCCCTGAAGGCTAATTCCTGTTCCTGTGGGGATGTCACACGTTCACTGGCCAGGGCTGGGCACTGCCCTCGTCCGGCGATCCCTGGACCGCCTCACCGGGTCTCTCCATGTCTTGTTTTCCCTGCTGCCTCCCAGCCTTCCTCTGGCCACCCCGCACAGTGAGACCAGGTGCTGGCTTTCTGCGTTTCCATTCCATTTGTTAACTGAAACACCCAAGGAAGAAATTCAAAGAGCCAGCGAGGCTTCGTTTGTGCTCTGCAAGCTGCAGAGAAGCAGAGCCTTGGTGGGCTGGATTAATCATAGGCGTTCTAGTCTCCTGGGAGGAAAGGGCTCCGTTCTTCTCAGTACAAGGGCTACGTTGTTCTAGAAGCAAGAATTAACTATCGAGTGAGGTGGCATTCTGTGGCTAGTCGTGTGATCTCCCCGGAATCTTTGTGTGTGTAGAGGACTCTTGGCCTCTCATGAGTGGGTACATCCAAGCTGTGGATTTGGAAGAAACTTAGGCCAAATACTGTTTGTTGGCTTTTTTTTTTTTTTTTTAATATTCCGTGCTTCTGCATTTCCTGGTTTCGTTATCCTGCACCCGTGTTACTTTGATTTCTTTTTTTTTTTTAATTCCAAAATGTCCTCCCCACCCCCCACCTCTTTTAAAATTTATCCATTTAGCTGCGTGGATCTCTGTGGCATGGGGGCTTCTCTCTGGCTGTGGCTTGGACTTAGTTGCCACGGAACATGGGGGATCTCAGTTCTCCAACGAAGGATCGAACGCGCATCCCGTGCATTGGACATCCCCCAAAATGTCCTTTTAAATTCAGGGATCGACCTTCTTCCCTCTTTGTAGGTGAGTCCCGCCTCACTGGATGACTGTAAGTTATGGATATAAAGAGCTTTTTGCTGAGGGTGAGACAGATGAAGAGAAAGCCCGACCTGGCATGTCTCGGGTGAGTGTGTGGGCAGTGCACTGGGGTGGTGCCAGGCTGAGGTTTTTATTCATCTCGTTGTCCCCAGCCAGGGTCGTGAGACATGCGGAGCTCAGAGGAGCTGTAATCTCTGGCTGAGCATGCTTGCTGGCTGCTTTCTCAGGCCCTGGAGAGGCTGTTGGCCTCAGGGTCGGGGTGCAGAATGGAGGTAGGATCTCCATCCCGATGCCTCCCATCCCAAGGAGTCAGACCTCAGGAGTGCTGTGTTGTTGTTGTTGTTGTTGTTTTTTCCAGGCAGCTGAGGCCAGGAGGCAGGGCTCTTGAGCCAACACAGTGGTAGAGAGAGCGTTGGGCCTGGGCCTGGGAGTCGTGAGTCCTGGGTTGCATTTCTAGCTCCTTACAATCCGCATGATTAGCGGCAAGTCCTGTAACCTCCAGGCAAGCATCTCAGGGCTCCACCAAGACAGAAATCCTTCCCCTTCTTCCACAATGGGAGGAAAAATCCAGTCATGACTGTGTAATGCTTCTGTGCCCCCCGGAGCCAAGACAGACGGAAATACCCGGACGGTAAACACTTTAATAGCTTGCCCGTGGAAGCTGATCTTTGCTGTCAGGCTGCCCTGCCTTTTAATCCCCACATCTGACTCTGGCTGGAGGCCAGGAGCTGATTCCTCACGGAATAGAACCATCACGCCCCGTGGAGGTTCAGCTGCCCTAGAGAATCGTGCACTTGACGAGCAGTGTGTGTGGGGAGGGTTCATCTTACCTGCCATGGATTTTCTTTTCTCTCCTTTTTCTGCTATAGGAGTTGTGTTTTTTGTTTTTTTTTTTTGAAACCTTTCTGTTTCTGAAACTGTTTCTGGTCTTCTGTGGAGAAATCAACCACGACAGCCCTGGGGCTAAGTGAGTTAGTTCTCCAGGATGGTGGAAAGAATATATATCTGTTAAAGGCATAAACAAGGGGGAAATGGATTAGTATTGTATTTAAAGCGGAGGAAGGGGCACGGAGTCATTGCCTGTGTATAAGCTTTAAGTAGATTACCGATTCCAGTGTGCGTGGCGCTTTGTAATTATGCATCAAGGAACCCGTGGGCAGTGGGGTGTCCGTGTGCTAACGTCTGAGAACACTTGCATCTTATGGGCTCGTGAGCCCCAGATACTATTCTGTGACATTGGTTTATGGCTTCATATTTTCAAAACCCTTTCCCATCCATTACCTCATCCCACCCCCAGTAGTCCTGTAGCTTGTTTTTATTATTTGCATATAACGATGAGTAGTGTTCTCTGTCCGAAGGTGGACTCCTTTGTGCATGGGATGCTTAAGGCTGGAGGGGAAAAGAAGAGAGCCTCCAGTGGTCCTCCTGATACTTCCCCCCAAACTCCCCCACCCAGGGTGTGCCAGGCACTGTTTTAGCCACTGGGGATAAAACAGTAAGCAAAGCAAACAAAAATTCCTGCCCTCCTAGGACTGCCATTCTCCCTGAGAGCCACATGCTAAACTCCACAGTGAAACTTACAGTATGTCTGACAGAGATACGTGTCATGGAGAAGAATAAAGGAAAGGGGGAGAACGGAGAGTGCCCTGGCGGGTGGGGGGAATCATGTGTAGTGCAGTTTCAAAAAGAGAAGAATCAGGGAAGAGGCTAAGGAAGTATCCCTAACACGTGGAAGGCTCTCAATAATTTTTTTTTGAATTAGTAAACAGATAAATAAATGCTCAAATGGATGGATGGATGGATAGATGGATGAATGGATGGGTGACTAATAGATGGATGGACAGATGGATGAACAGGTAGGTGGATGGATGGATAGATGGGTAGGTAAGTGAGCGGATGGATGGATGGACAAGATAAGTGGATGGGTAGAGGGATACATGCATGGGTAGATGGATGGACAGATGGATGAACAGGTAGGTGGATGGATGGATAGATGGATAGACAAGTGAGCAGACGGATGGACATGGATGGGATGATTGGTGGATGGATGGATGAATAGATGGGTGGATGGATGGAAGTCTTTATTCCCCCCTCCCTCATAGATCTATACTTCCTTTGAGAGCTTTACTGTGCCTGAATGTTTTCACACCCGCATTTCGTGAATCCGTGTGGGGCACCCTAGGTGTGACCTCACCTCATGAAGTCCCTGGAGATGGGGAGCCCCTTCCTACTGGAGATAGCTAGCATCCAAACTGAGCAGGAATGTGCTTGGTACTGTGACGGGTTGAGTTGAAAATAGATTGTCACCAGTTACTCTGGGGAGTTTGCCTTTCCTTAACCCACCTTGGCTCTCTCATGATGGACCCAGTTCTGACAGCCCTCGGGGTTTGCCTGTGTCCCTCTGGGAGCCTGGTCCCTCCCCGATCCTTGCCATCAGAAGTTTGCTCCTTAGGGAAATTTAGCATCTCATTTCTTCCGTCATTATCTCAGCCCCCTCTAGCTGGAATTTGGTACCTTTTGACAAGCATCTGTAGCTCCCCTAGAAGGCAGGATCTGCTGTTTTTACTGCTGAGGCTTGGTCCTTAGCACAGAGTTCTAAACGATACTTTTGAAATGGGTTAAATGAGCGTGGCACGTTTGTTTGAGGGTTTCTCTGAAGTTGGCTGCCTTTAAATCCAGCCCGGTTTCTCCAGATAGTCTGTGTGCACTGATTTATATCCCTGGAACCTCAGAATGAAATCTCCAAATAGGCAGTGAGAAATCCTCCCCGTGGAGTCTGTAAGGAAATCGGTCTTTCTGATTCTCCCAATGAAGGAAGAAACTAATTGGATGTAAACTCATTACATCTCTGAAGCACTTTGAAAATTTCCCCACGATTTAATTATGATGAAGTTCTCAGGATGTAGTCATGCCAGGAAATGTCACAAGCCATCAGCCCTGTGGGTTGAGCTCGGGGCAGGGGCCACCGGGCACCGAGGTGTAGTGTCTTTTTCCTAGTGAACGTGCACGCTGGTGTGACGGTAAGCCCTGGAGTCAGCTTGCTTGGGTTTGGTCCTGATTTCTCAGCTTATTAGCTGTGTGAGCTTGGGCTAGTTAACTTACACTTTGTAAGCCTCAGTTTCCTCATCTGTAAAACGGAGCTCATAGGATGGTCTCCATCACAGGGTTGCTGTGTGGATGAAATGAGTAAATATATCTGAAGCACTTAGCAGAGTGGTTGGCACATTGCAAATGTCCAGTGCCTGTTGATCACTATTATGTCATATCAAGGGAAATGGTGGAGGATCCATGAGGAATTTGGGATTGATATAAATCAGTGTGGGCTTCCCTGGAAGCTCAGCTGGTAAAGAATTTGCCTGTAATGCAGGAGACCCCAGTTTGATTCCTGGGTCAGGAAGATCTCCTGGAGAAGGGATAGGCTACCCACTCCAGTATTCTTGGGCTTGCCTTGTGGCTCAGATGGTAAAGAATCCACCTGCAATGTGGGAGACCCGGGTTTGATCCCTGGGTCAGGAAAATCCCCTGGAGAAGGGAATGGCAACCCACTCCAGTATTCTTGCCTAGAGAATCCCATGGACAGAGGAGCCTGGCGGGCTACAGTTCATGGGGTCACGAAGAGTCAGACACAACTGAGTGACTAACACTTTCAAACCTCACATAACTATGGTATCCTTTACTAATGTCTTCTTAGACATTTACGTGGGGCTCAGTTTTTGGAATCATCATTTATTGTTTTCAAAGTTAATAGCTGCACTGATTTAGAAAGAGCAAATGTTAATAGAAGGCTTAGAAAGAAAAAGAAAAAGGCAGTCCCCCCATCTACCACCCCTCCACCACCACCCCATCCTCTTTTAAGAAGGAACCACTTCTGTTTGTTTCTTGAGAAACTTTCTCCCACATTTCTAAGTATATTTAGGTATTATATCTGCAATATCTTGATTAGGAAACTAGCGCCCTCTGGTTCTGGTAAATGCTATTTGATGCTCCTTTAATAGTTCCCCTCTGGTTCTCTGTTCTCTTTTTATTAGTTGGCTATCGGACTTCCTGGACTGAGTGTCTCATTTTCCTCTCTTTTCTTTCTGTTTCTTATAAAACCTTTGCAGTTTTACTCTGCGTGGTGGAGAGTTTCGTCGCCTTTACCTCCATCAGAAAGGCAAGCGTTTCTTCCGTTGTTGCTGTCTTCAGAATTCCCATTTCCGAAAACAGTTTCTTGTCCCTGTTTTTGGTTTGTTTTGTTTTCTCTCTAGCAGCCTGTGCTTTTTTTGTGGATTTCGTCAATGCCTTCACGTCTGTCTGATAGTAATGATAGGTTTTTCTCTTAACAGTCATTGTCTCCCTGAATCCCTTGGTTCCCCCGAGAGCCTTCACTTTTTTTCCTGCTTGGTTATTTTCTCCAATGACTTACTATTATCATAGGAAAAATAGAGACAGATTTTAAGCATACGCAGCACCAATTATTTATAGTCTTTAAGCTAAGTGTTCTCTGTGCTTTATTGCATATAATCCTTAAAACGTGTTCACCGATAGCTCAAGGGGTAAAGGATCGACCTTTAATGCAGGAGACTCCGGTTCATTCCCTGGGTCGGGAAAATCCCCCGGAGGAGGAAATGGCAACCCACTCCAGTATTCTTGCTGGAGCAACCCATGGACAGAGGAGCCTGGTGGGCTGCAGTCCATGGGGTCACAAAGAGTCAGACACGACTGAGCACGTAATGGATGGATGGAATCCTTAAAATTACTGTATAGGAGACGAGCACCACTGTGGGGACGAGGTCATGGTCAAGGACACCACACTGGCTGGGATTGAATCTTGACTACCGCTTACTGACTATTGTTAATAATGACTTAACCACACTGTGCCTCAGTTTCCCCATCTCTGAAGTAAGAGTAATAACAAGACTTGACTCTTACTGTCAAGAGGATTGAGAAAGTTCCTGGCAGACAGTAAATCTCTATGTAAATGTTGTTATTGTTAATTACATTTCACTTCTGAGTGTCATTATTTCTGTTACTATTTCCATTTTCCATATGAAGAAACAGTAATGCTAGCAAGATGAATCTCTCACCCAAGGACTCCCAGCTGGGAGCTTGGAGAGAGAGTTGGACCTTGGATTGGAACCAAGTCGTCTGACTCCAGCGTCCTGCCTTCCATCCACTATCTGTTGTTTTTGTTCAATCGCTAAGTCGTGTCCGACTCTTTGCAACCCCATGGACTGCAGCACACCAGACTTCCCTGTCCTCCATGGTCTCCTGGAGCTTGCTCCAATTCATGTCCATTGAGTTGGTGATACTATCCAACCATCTCATCCTCTGTCGCCCCCTTCTCCTTTGGCCTTCAATCTTTCCCAGCATGAGAGTCTTTTCCAGTGAGTTGGCTCTTTACATCAGGTGGCCAAAATACTGGAGCTTCAGCTTTAGCTTCAGTCCTTCCAATGAATATTTAGGGTTCATTTCCCTTAAGATTGACTGGTTTGATCTCCTTGCAGTCCAAGGGACTCTCAAGAGTCGTCTTCAGCCCTGCAATTCAAAAGCATCAATTCTTTGGCACTCTGCCTTCTTTATGGTCCAACTCTCACATCCATACATGACTGCTGGAAAAACCATAGCTTTGACTATACAGACTTTGTTGGCAAAGTAATAATGTCTCTGGTTTTTAATGCACTGTCTAGGTTTGTCATAGCTTTCCTTCCAAGAAGCAAGCATCTTTTAATTTCATGGCTGCAGTCACCGTCTGAAATTTTGCAGTATTGCTTTTCAGAGAGAGAGACAGAGGGAAAGAGGGCAGATCTGCCTTGGAATTGCTGGTGGTGCTAGCCAGGGTTGACAGGTAAAATACAGGATGGTCAGTAAAATTAAAATTTCAAATAAGCTGTGTTTAGTAGAAGCCTGTACCAAATAAAAAAAATTCATTGTTTATCTGAAATTCAGATATATCTGGACACCAAGTATTTTTATTTGCTAAGTCAGGTAGCCCTAGGTGGGGTTTGTCTTCTTCCTCCCTCCAGTCCCTTCTTGAGGCTCTGCCCCATCACTCTGGAACTCTGTATCTCCCCGGGATCAGTGCTAGGATACCAATGGCTGTCTCCCACATCCGTCGGGTGAGTTAGGACAGAGAACACTCTGGGAACCCAGGCTTTCACGTGTGGCGAAAACAAATCGTGATTGTGTTTGGAGTGAGGGGCGCCATCCTTCCTTCTCCTTGACCTTGACAGTCCCGTCCCTAAGCCCGCCTTGTGGATTTCTTTCGAGCCTGGAGGGACACCCAGAGCCCGCAGTTTGGGGGTTTGTCCCCTCTCTGGAAGAAGACCAGCGAAGAGACCCCGGAGCTCTCTCTCCACGGAGACAGACACAGCTCAGTCTGCTCTCCTCCGTCACGTGCTGGCAGATTTTGAGTGCCAGCCAGGTCTGGAGCAGCTTGGACCAGCAGGGGCGAGCGGCGGGGTTGGGTGGGGGAGGCTTGACCAGCTGTCGCAGCCGCCCGTCCACGGGCCGAAGTCGAGAGGGTGCTGATGGGTTGGTGGCTGGGTGCCACAGAGAAGGTGCTTCGGGCGGCAGGGCGTTCTCACTCTCTTGGGGACCAGCTGGTGAAGAGGTTTGATGAGGACACCCCCACCTCCCTTTTCCTTAGTCTACATGGAGTTAACAGTTTTGGCAGGCTGAGGGATTCTGGGAGTCCTCTGTCATCGAGCTCTTCCGAATGTAAGGGCTGATGAATTAATAACGAGCATGCTGACACCTCTCCGGTATTCACCATAGAGGGTTTGTGCCAGAGGAATGGTGAGCGCAAACGAAAACTCTAAATGTTAGGAGCATCATGGTCTTATTTTAAGTGTAGTTAAGGTCATGGCTCAGTGGCAAAGGATCTGCCTGCAATGCAGGAGATCTGGGTTCGATCCCTGGGTCGTGAAGATCCCTTGGAGAAGGAAATGACAACCCCCTCCAATATTTTTGCCTGGAGATTCCCATGGACAGAGAAGCCTGACGGGCTACTGTTTATGGGTCACAAGGAGTCAGACACGACTGACCGACTTAACACTCCAGTTTCACCCTGGAACTTGGATACAGAAGAGACTATCTCTGGTGCAAACGTGGTTCGTTAGAATCTGGAGCGGCCTTCCTAAGAGTTAAAGAAAGTGAATACGATTTACATGTAATAATCTGCACACATCTTCAAGTGTCAGCCCAATGGATTTCTTTTTTATTTTTATTTTTTAGTTAAAGGATAATTGCTTTACAATATTGTGTTGGTTTCTGCCATACATCAACATGAATCAGCCATAGGTATACATACGTCCCCTGCCTCTTGAACCTCCCTCCCACCTCCCGCCCCTGTGGCTTTTGACAATTGTATACATCTGTTTACCCATCACCCAAAATGGGATCGAGACATTTTTGTCACCCCAGAAAGAGCGTCTATTACCTAAGTCAGTTCTGCTTCTCCTCAGGCAACCACTTTGTAATTTCCGTCACCATCAGTTCAGTTCAGTTGCTCAGTTGTGTCTGACTCTTTGTGACCCCATGGACTGCAGCATGCCAGGCTTCCCTGTTAATCACAACTCCCGGAGTTTGCTCAGACTCATGTCCATTGAGTCGGTGATGCCATCCAACCATCTAATCCTCTGTCGTCCCCTTCTCCACCCACCTTCAATCTTTCCCAGCATCAGGTTCTTTTCCAGTGAGTCAGTTCTTCGCATCAGGTGGCCAAAGAAAGCACTGGAGTTTCAGCTTCAGCATCAGTCCTTCCAATGATTATTCAGGACTGATTTCCTTTAGGATGGACTGGTTGGATCTCCTTGCAGGCCAAGGGACTCTCAAGAGTCTTCTCCAACACTACAGTTCAAAAGCATCAATTCTTCAGTGCTCAGCTTTCTTTGTAGTCCAACTCTCCCATCCATACATGACTACTGAAAAAACCATGGCTTTGACTAGATGAACCTTTGTTGGCAAAGTCATGTCTCTGCTTTTTAATATGCTGTCTAGGTTGGTCATAGCTTTTCTTTCGAGGAGCAAGTGTCTTAATTTCATGGCTGCAGTCACCATCTGCAGTGATTTTGGAGCCCAGAAAAATAAAGTCTGTCACTGTTTCTATTGTTTCCCCATCTATTTGCCATGATGTGATGGGACCGGATGCCATGATCTTAGTTTTCTGAATGTTGAGTTTTAAGCCAACTTTTTCACTCTCCTCTTTCACTTTCATTAAGAGGCTCTTTAGGTCTTCTTTGCTTTCTGCCATAAGGGTGGTGTCATCTGCATATCTGAATTATTAATATTTCTCCTGGCATTCTTGATTCCAGCTTGTGTTTCATCCAGCCCAGCGTTTCTCATGATATACTCTGCATGTAAGTTAAATAAGCAGG
>NW_024070192.1:5025250-5089338 GCF_014754425.2 Oryx dammah | reverse complement strand
TATATATATATATATATATATAGCCTTGACATACTCCTTTCCTGATTTGGAACCAGTCTATTGTTCCATGTCCAGTTCTAACTGTTGCTTCTTGACTTGCATACAGATTTCTCAAGAGGCAGGTCAGGTGGTCTGGTATTCCCATCTCTTGAAGACTTTTCCACAGTTTGTTTTCCACACAGTCAAAGGCTTTGGCGTAGTCAATAAAGCATAAGTAGATGTCTTTCTGGAACTCTCTTGCTTTTTTGATGATCCAGAGGACATTGGCAATTTGATCTCTGGTTCTTCTGCCTTTTCTAAAACCAGCTTGAACAGCTGTAAGGTCACATTTCACATACTGTTGAAACCTGTACCATAGATGGGTTTTAAATATTCTTGTGCTTGAAAGGAATCATACAGGGTAGGGCTCTGTGTGTGTGTCTGTTTATATACAGGTTTCTTTCACTCAATATAATGTTTGAGACTCCTCTATGTCATGGTATCAGTAGTTTTTCCTCTTTGTGTCACTAGGGAATATTTCATTTATAAATGGACCATGGTGGCTTTGTCCATTCTCCTGTGGATGGACATTTGGGTTCTTGCATTTGGGTTTAGGTTGTGACTGAAGCTGCTCTGAACACTCCTGAGTCTTTGTGTGGACATATGTTTTCATTTCTCTTGGGGCAGGTCTACAGGAGAGGGATCATTGGATCACAGGGTAGATTCTTTTTGAAGCTCCAGTGCTTTTCCCTAGTTTGGAAATTACATACCAGCTGGTAGGCCAGGCCTTTTTCCATTATTTTCATCAGGTGGGTGTGGCTAGCAAGACTTAGGTCACCCAGGCCAGTCTGCCTCAGCCAACAACTGTAATTGAAGCTGAATGTAAATGATTATAATTCTGAGCTGTTTGGTTTAATTTCGTAAAATTGCAAGAAGCTGGTATATTTTGAGGGTTGTTTTTTTTTCAAATAAAAGATTAGGTATAGATAGAGCCCCCATATGAATTTGATTCATGCCTGAGTCATGACCGAGAATTGACGCCGCACTGGAGAGCTGATTCAATGCAAAATTTATGTGCACCGTCCCCCCCCCCCCCCCCCCCCCCCACCCCGTGGGCTTCTGCTGTGTGACTCAGTATTGAATGGACATCAACGACCTCGCTTTGCAGGGTTTCCTGCTGAGTTTTCTTTCCTCCCCGTCCCTCTGCTTGCATTCTGGTCAGCTCTCCACTGCCCCACCTGCCATTGATATTCATCGTATTGTCAGTGAACTCTGTGCAATAATATCCTCCCCATTTTTTATTAAGAGGGATATTTCGTTTTGTAGCTTGGCTTTTCCTCCAGTCTTTAAACCGTCTTCCCTGTCACAGAAGAAATGCTTAATCGCAACCATCATGACAGAATATTCTGATGTGTCCCTCAAGACGCTCTTCACAAATTTCACGTACGTTTCCAGAGCTGAAATTGTCCTGAAACGAGCACTTAAGCAGAAATGAAAAGCTTTGCCTGCTGTGGGCTAGGTGTTTAGCTACTGTTTGTGATTATGCTATGCTGGTACCCCTGACACCAGAGGGAAATTAATAGCATTATATGGATCCCTCTGGCATTTTGAGAAGAAGGATCGTAGGAGTTTTGCTCAGTTTGGGGAACTACAGATGGGAAATATGGAATTTTACTCTCAAGCAACATGAGAAACAGCTTGCAAATGTCTGCTGATTTTTTTTTATGTTAAAAAAATGATCTTATAGCTGATTGTCTGTTCATTTTAAATGTCTTCTCCTCTGCAAGTGCTTTTTGGCCTTTTTTTTTTCCCTTTTGTCTAGGCTGTGAGTTAGGAGCCTTTAACAAAAACACACGGGCCAAGCAGGTGTCTCATGGTCATGCAGGCACCTGTCTCAAAATTCTACTTTTATCCACAGGATCCTCTTCCTGCTTTGGGTTTTCACTGTGAATCAGGGTCTTCTATAATCAAAACGTTAAAAACTATCATATCATAAATTTATAATATTTATTTATATATTTACATATTTAAAAATTATATTATCAATTCATTTAAAAAAATTTCCCCTAAGATATGTGCATGTATAGTTTAACGAATCAGATTGTTCTGTGGGGCTTGAAATAAGCAAGTCTGCTGATTGTCCCCATCCCCGATTCCCACATACGGATGCCCCAACACCGATTTTAGCTGTTTCCTCAGTTGTTTTGGCTCCACATTTTCAACTGCATGCCTACTCTGACATTTCTTGACTTTTTCAGCTTTAAGAATCTTCCATGATTTCTTGGTGTGGAAGGTGAGAATTTGGTTCTCTTATCCATCCCCACCATCTCCACCCCTGCCATCCTACATAACAGACACTGTATTTTTTAAGGTTAGTTCAGTAGTTCCATAGTCACAGCTTTAAAATGGAATATTGTTCAGCCTTAAAAAAGAATGAAATTCTGACAACATGGATGACCCTTGAAAGCACTGTGCCCAGTGGAAAGAGCCAGACTGCATGTGAAGTGTCTGTGCGTGGGTATTCAGTAGACCCCTTCAGTCACATTCAGCTCTTTGTGACCCCGTGGACTGTGGTCTGCCAGGCTCCCCTGTCCATGGAGTTCTCCAGACAAGAATACCGGAGCGGGGGCCATGCCCTCCTCCAGGGGATCTTCCTGACCTAGGGATTGAACCCACGTCTCCTAAGGCTTCCTCATTGCAGGCAGATTCTTTACTGCTGAGCCACTGGAGAAGCCCCATGAAGTGTCCAGATTAAGTAAACTCCGAGAGACAGAGAGTAGCTTAGAGGTCACCAGTGGAGGGAGACGGGACAGGGAGCTACTGCTTCGTGGTTGCAGAGCTTCTGTTCGGTGAAAAGGTGTTGGAACTTTGGGCTGATGCTCGCTCAACACTGTGAGTGTCGTCAGTGCCCCTGAATTGTCCAGACTTTAAAGAGCACGTTTTCTGTTGTATATATTCGACCTTGCAGATAAGAACCTTGGTTAAGAAATAAACAATAGCTTACATTGTTAAGACTGTCAATGGTATTCACTTATTTCCTTTCTTGTGCAATTTTGGTGTTTTCCAGAGTTGGCAGTGGTCTCCGTTTTTTCCCCTTTGCCTAGTTTTCTGGGCACCCGTTGTTAACCCATCACTAGTCTCCCACCGAGAATTGTAGACTCGCCCCCAACATGCATTTAAACCTCCTGGGCTCTACAGCCTGCCTTTTCCCAGAGCCCTCCAGCCCCTCTTCCCATCTGGGGTCTGGTTCTCCGAGCCTGTTCAGTGTTGCTCTGATGTCCTTTTTTTTTTGCACCGCCTGGAGAAGCCCTTTATTCCTTTCCCCCATCTTGACTTTCTTGTCTCACTGCTTCATCTCATGGAGTAAAGACATCCTTAGTGTCTTTCTGAGAAGGGGCATCAGGGAGGTCAGTCTCCGGCTTCCACAGACGCAGAGCCTGACCTGGGGACCCCCTGTGCGAGGAATCTAGGGAGGACGTGCTCTTTGGGGGAGCGGGCTGCTGTCACCGAGTCCAGGCTCATACAGCGCACAGCAGGCTGGTAAATCTAGAGACGAGCTGTCGGGGCAAGGAATAGTGACTTTGTTCAGGAAATTGATGGATGAAGAAAATGGTGGGCTGGTGTCCCAAAGAACCATCTTACCCAAATTCAGGCTTCTTTTATACTAAGAGGAGAGTGGGTGTGCATGGCTGTTGCAAACTTCCCGGTGTCAGAATCTGCCGTTCTTTTCTCCGTTTATGTAGGTCAATCATGATGTTCCTATAAACCTCCAAAAATACAAATGTTATTCTCAGTTCTGCAACTTTTTATCTCTCTGTGAGTGGAAAAGTGTTTTAGAGCCAAGGACTTCCCTGGTGGTCCGGGGGTTAAGCACCGCCTGCAAGTGCAGGGGACATGGGTTCCCTTCCTGATCTGGAAGATGTCACATGCCGAGGAGCAACTAAACCTGTTTCATCTCAACCCTGAGCCCGCGCACCTTAGGGCCCACGCTCTGCAACAGAGGAAGCCACCGTAATGAGAAGCCCACCCACCGCAGCACAGAGTAGCCTCTGCTTGCTGCATCTAGAGGAAGCCTGCACGGACCACTGAAGACCCGGTGCAGCCACGTAAATGAAATAAATAAACAGATGAATAAGATAAAAATAAAAGTCAGAGCCCTGAGAATGGACTATCCTGTATGTTTCAGGCTACCTGCTCGCTGCAACTAGAGAAAGCCTGTACAAAGCACTGAAGACCCAGTGCAGCCAAATAAATGAAATAAATAAATAGATAAATTAAAAAAATAAAAAAATAAAGATTGGAGCCTTGAGAATGGACTATCCTGTATGTTTCAGGTGACGGGCAATATTCTTACGGCAAAAGCAAAAAACCTGTCATCTGGAGTCATGAAGGGGACTGGTCGGTCACGACTTTTTAAATGACCAAGATGCCCTGCAATAAGTGAAAAGATAGGTAAAACCAAGGCCCATCCAGACAATGGACTATTATTCAGTGCTAAAAAGAAATGAGCCATCAAGCCATGGAGAGACATGGAAGTCTTGTGCCTGGTGATTACCACCTCCCCTTCACTAGACTGTCCCCTCCAGGCCCTGCTTCTTAGGGGTAATTGAAGGTTAATCAGATACACTACTTCCTGCTTCTGTATCAGCTAGTTAATATGTCACTACATACAGATTAAAAAAAAAATTGCCTAACATTTAAAGGAGCTTTGCTAGTGTTGACAGTTTCAAGGAAGCTACCCATGTTAAGGGATTATCTTAAAAAATATATATATATATAGGATTTATCATACAGTCCAGGAATCGCACTCTCTGGTGTTTACCCAAATGAACTGAAGAGTTACGTCCGCACAGAAGCCAGCACATGGATGATTACAGCAGTTTTATTCATAATTGCCAAAACGTGGAAGCAACCAAAATGCCCTGCAATAAGTGAATAGATAAGTGAAACCAGGGCCCATCCAGACAATGGACTATTATTCAGTGCTAAAAAGAAATGAGCTATCAAGCCACGAAGAGATATGGAAGGATCTTAAATGCACTTGACTTAAGTGGAAGAAGCCAGTCTGAAAAGTCTGAATACTGTACAATTTCAACTATAAGGCATTTTGGAAAAGGCAAAACTGTGGAGCCAGTAAAAGGATTAGCGGTTGCCAGGGAACCGGAAGAGATGAACAGACGGAACACAAGAGTTCTAGGGCATGGGACTACCCGTCCTGATAGCAGAATAATAGGTGCATGTCTGTGCATTTGCACAAACTCAGAATATACAGCACGGAGAGCGATCGCTAATGTAGACTGTGAACTTCGGGTATAACCATGTTCATGTGTAGGTTTATTGACTGTAACAAACGTCCCACCCTGGTGTAGGATGTCGATGGTGGAAAGGTTATGCATACGTGGTGCAGGCAGTATGTGGGAATTCTTTGTACTTTCTGCTCAGTTTTGCTGTGAATATAAAACTGCTCTTAAAAAAGAAAAAGGAACACATGCCTTTATCTGCTGTATTAGTTTCCTGTTGCTGCTGTAACAAAGCACCACAAGCATAGAACGACTCAGATGTATCGTCCGACAGTACTGGAGATTAGACGTTCAAACTGGTTCTAAGTGGGGTGAAAGCAAGGCGGCAGCAGGGCTGTGTTCCTACTGGTGGCTTCTGGGAAGAACCTGTTGCTTTGCCTCCTCCGGGTTCTAGAGCCCGCTGACCTTCCGTGTCTCGTGACCTCTCCTCCATCTTCGAGTCGGTGGCATAGCAGCTTCCAGTCTCTCCTGTCTGACCGTGCTCTTGGCGTTACATCTTCTTTCTGATTCTGACTCATCTTGCTCTCCCGTAACGTTCCTTGTGATGACGTGGGCCCTGCCCAGCTCACCCAGAATCATCTCCCCATCTCAGAATCCTTAACCACAGCTGCTGAGTCCCTCTTGCCATGTAAGGTGACATGACAGGTTTTACGGATGAGGAGGTGGTCATCTTTGGGGGGGGGCTTCCCAGGTGGCACCAATAGTAAAGAACCTGCCTGCCAACGCAGGTGATGTAAGAGACGTGGGTTCGATCCCTGGGTTGGGAAGATCCCCTGAAGGAGATTATGGCAACCCTCTCCAGTATACTTGCCTGGAGAATCCCACGGACAGAGGAGCCCGGTGGGCTGCCGTCCACAGGGTCACAAAGAGTAGGGCATGACTGAAGTGACTTAGCATGTACATACACATCTCTGGGGGAGAAGTGATTATTTTGTTGATCATGTATGCCCTTTATTATTTCTTAAATTAATTTATGTTTGTACTGGGTCTTCCCTGCAGCACAACAGCTTTCTCTAGTGTCAAGCAGGGGCTACTCTCCAGCTGTGGAGCATGGGCTTCTCATTGCAATTCCAGTGGAACCCAGCTCCATCCCAAGACCAATTCTTGGTCATGTTCCGAGTTGTGGGAGGCAGGGAGGCTGGCAAGGAAAAGGAAGGAAGGAAATCCTGTTGGGTTCCAGGTTTGACTGGAGGACAGAGGACAGGGATTCTTAAGAAAGGGACCCACCTGAGTCGTCAGAGATGCCTTTCCATGTCCAGCATCCTGGATTCTGGTCAAGCCTCCCTTGAGAGGCATAACCTTTCTGATCTGCGTCTTACCACTTGTCCATGAGAATATTGTGTATTTTTCACGTGTAGAGGCAGAAAAAAGATTGGTACCCAGTGATGCCTAGGGATAGAAGGGAGCTTTGACAGAAGAGGTTGGACTTGATGTCAAGAAGGTGACAGGACGCCAAGGCTGGGGAAGTACCCCAGTGATATCGACAGGGATGAGATATGGGGAGGGACTGGAGTGGTCTTACTGGCAGTGTGGTCTAAATGGCAGGCCCTGAAACACGCAAGGATGGAGGTTGCCAGGCACTCCTGTGCCACCTCTGTACTTCTGCACTGGCCTTCCTTGGCGGGAGCTTATCACAAATGGCAGCTCTAGAGGGCTGTTGAACTCTAAAGCAGGTGAGACAAAGTCTGGGAGAGGAATGAATTAGCCCCCGGCATAGAGGAGGTTCCCACAGGCTTCCTCTGATGCTCCCATGGGGCTGATGAGCCACTTTTATCTGGGAATCTAAATGCAAGAGAACTGGGTTCAAGTTCCTGGGTCGGCAGGATCCCCTGGAGAAGGAAATGGCAACCCACTCCAGTATTCTTGCCTGGAGAATCCCATGGACAGGAGACTGTCAGACTACAGTCCATGGGGTTGCAAGAGTTGGACTCGACTCAGCCAGTCAACCACCAAATGTAGACAGCGTATTAAAAAGCAGAGACATCACTTTGCCAACAAAGGTCCGTATAGTCAAATCTATGATTTTTCTAGTAGTCATGTACGAACGTGAGAATTGGACCATGAAGAAGGCTAAGTGCTGAATGTTTGATGCTTTCAAATTGTGGACCTGCAGAAGACTCGAGAGTCCCTGGGGCTACAAGGAGATCAAACCATGCAATCCTAAAGAAAATCAACCCTGAATATTCATTAGAGGGACTGATGCAGAAGCTCCAATACTTTGGTCACCTGATGCGAAGAGCCGACTCCTTGGAAAAGATGCTGATGGTGGGAAAGACTGAAGGCAAAAGGAGAAGAGGGTGACAGAGAATGAGATGGTTAGATGGCATCACTGACTCAGTGAACATGAATTTGAGCAAACTCTGGGAGACAGAGGAGGGCAGAGGAGCCTGGTGAGCTGCAGTCCATGGGTCACAGAGAGTCGGATGCGACTGAGGACGGAACAGCAACAGCTGAGGCAGGTGCGATTTTCTACGGGAGGCGCTAAGATTTTTCCTGGGAGCGTCTAGTGCCGACCCAATGACTGTGTGTGGGTGACGCTCTGCAGAAGAGAAATCATTTTCTTTCCTCACGTATTTGTTCTTTATCGTTGTGTTCGTAATACCTGGTTCTGTCACTCGGAATGTTATTTTGGAGATGGATGATGCAGATATGTTTTTCAAGGCAAGGCGGCATTAAGTAATTTTAGAAACCCATTCAGCATTGTACCTGTCAGTGCTGACTGTCATGCTGTTGCAGTGGGTCGTGGGTGTACTCTAGCCAAGACGTCACGGCCTCTGTAAGGGGGGACAGCTGTGAGTGAGTGTCTAATTCACTAAACACTGGAGAACTTTGGATCCCATTGACTCCACTGCGATTTGAGCCCAACTTCGTTTCTCTCCTTCCCTCTTGTGGTTCCCTTCTCACTGAGGTGGGGATGGTCCTGCTTTGCTCAGTTCCCTGGATCTGCCACTTCCTGGCTCAATGACCTTGGGCAAATGATCTTACTACTTTGAGATTCAATTTCTTTATCTACAGACAGCAGCTATGAAAAACCTAGACATCGTATTTAAAAGCGGAGACATCACTTCGCTGACAAAGGTCAGCATAGTCAAGGCTATGGTTTCTCCAGGAGTCAGGTATGGATATGAGAGATGAAAGCAAACTAAACTCCCTCTTCACAAGGCCCAGATTAAGCTCTCATTTAGCAGTAGATTTCTCAGGGCGGCTTTTCGCCTCGGAATAGTTCCCACCTACCACTGAGGATTAAAGGCCTAACCCAGGTGACACTGAAGAGTTCCAGCTGGGCCACCGAGAATTAGGAAAGTCCCCACTGGAAGGGCTTTTGGGGATGGTTTAATGGTTTGCTGCTTTTCACGGCTTTGCAGGTCATGCTGGCGGCTTCCTACTGGTCCCTCCTGGCCCCGGCAGTGGAGATGGCCACGTCCTCCGGCGGCTTCGGTTCCTTGGCCTTTCTCCCTGTGGCCGTCGGCTTCACCCTTGGAGCGGCGTTTGTCTACCTGGCCGATCTCCTGATGCCTCACTGGGTGAGTACCGCTCCTCCCTGGGCTCTTGTGTCAGGGCGTGTCCAGCTCTGTGCCATGAACCTACTTCTGTTCAAACTCAACACCCACGGTCGTGTCTTTGTTAAGTGGCCAATGATGTCGGAATAGATACTTCAGGCCATTGAGGGCTTTTACCTAGAGGGACTGAATTGTGACTGAACAGAAAATAAGCTCTCGGTGGTCTGACTCATCAGCCCTTCAGTCGCATTTTGGTAAGTTCGGATTTTAAATGCCAGATCTCATTAAACACGCGGAGAACAACTGGACGTCATTTGCTGCGGCACTGTCTGCAGAAGTGGACCTCGACTGGGCAAGGGAGTGACTGGGATGCTGGTCCTGACCCTTAGCGAGCTTATGACGTCACCAGGGAGCTGAGAACACGCTGAAGCACAGCAGAAGACCCTCAGCAGAGCATCCGCTCCACGAGCACTGATTAATAGGAGGACGAGGTGGGGGACCGGGCAACAGGGCTCTGGACTGGGCTCGCTTCTGACACGAAGCAGTTGTATGTCCCTTACCCCCAGTTTCCTTCGTTTGACTTGAGGGTTTATAACTCCCTTTAGGGGTTGCCAGGTAATAATTTTAAAAAAAATCTAAAAAGGCTCCAAGAACTGTCCTGATGTTCCAGCAGTTGAGAATCCCCCCTGCCCATGCAGGGGACATCGGTTCGATCCCTGGTCTGGGAGGATCCCACAAGCCTCGGGGCAACTAAGCTTGAGAGCCATGATTTCTGAAGCCTGCACGGCCTCGAGCCTGTGAGCCCCCCAGCCCCTTAGCTCACTGCAACTGGAGAGAGTCTGCACAGCCATGAAACCCCAGCTCAGCCAAAAATTCGTGAATTAAAGAAAGTAATAAGGCACCAGAATTTGGGTGAGCCGATGATTTTTTTTTTTTTTTGCCTAAACAGGGCTGGGGGGTTGGCTTTGGGGAATGAGCTTGTCCTGGCTCACAGAGAAGCCCAGTACACAGAGCAGGCTGCATTCCGGCTGCGGTCTCTGAGCAGAGAGAGCCAAAGCCAGACCGTGAGATTGTGACCCAGCGCCATTGGCCGAAACCAGCTGGGCTGAAGGGTGGCCATCAGGAAGGACCCAGTGCAGGCACGCGTCACCTTACCAGGCGCTGTGTTTTAACAAGTCACCGAGGTGGGCAGAAGCCCTCCGAGAGACCTGAGCTGGGGCTTGAATTCTCTGCTCACCCAGGAAGGGAGGAGGCGTGGGAAGGACCATCCGGGGGAGAGAGTTTCTCTGGGGATCGTGGTGGGCAGGGAGCAGGTCGGGTTCCCTGGAGTCGGCAGGGCTCATACCCCAGGACGTAGGCTCCTCTTTCTCCACCTGCCTTCTTCCTTCCCCATCGGAGGGAGAGAAGGAAGAGTCTTGGGAGGAACGTGGCCCAGATGCTTGTGAGAAACCGATCACTGTTGATCCGGAGGGACCAGCCTCTGGACCGAACAGCTCATTGTGCTGTGATGTCTGCATGGGAGCTGTGATGTCATCTTGGAGGAAGGACTATGTGTCATTCTCGTTCAACGAGAGCTTGAACGGCCGTGTCAGGCTTGTGGTCCTCTGCGCCCCCGAACCCTCTGCCTCCTTGTTGCTGGGCACGTCTGCTTGGTAATGGCTCTGGGAGGGTCCTCAGGCTGGATTGCCATACCCTACTGTCCAGCCCACCCGGGTTCCGTGTAACCTTGGCGGTGGAGTGTATTCTCCTCGCCCGGGCAGGAAGGCCGGTGGTGTTCACTCCTGGATGGCAGACTGGAGCTGGCACGGCCCCTGCTGGTCTCTTCCTGCCCTTCCCACACGAGCCCCCCCCCCCCCCCCCGCCCCGCAGGCTTCCAAGGCAATATATGGCAGAGGGCTCTTTGTCTCGTGCGGAGTCACCATCTCCTGGTACTGGGGCGGGGAGGGCGGAGGTGGGGTGGGGGTGTCAGCGTATTTGATCAGCTGCCCGCATGCAGAGGCTTTCTCTGGGCAGTGTAAATAGTCATTTGGTCCAAGCGGCGGCACCTTTTTTTTTTTTTCCTTAACCTTTTGCTTCCTGTTTGCTCTACTGCATGCTTTGAATACAGAGAAGATCCCAGGGGGAAGTCTTGGAAAATGAGGCCTGGTTGGGGAGTGGTGGGTGAGCACTGAGGGAGAGAATGAAAGGTCTTCAGAAAGGGCGTAAGAACCATGAACGCCCAGGATCTCGCTCATTGGCAGAAAGATCAACCTGGCAGGAAGCACCTGTTCTGGGACGTTTTAAGAGAAGTTAGTTCATGCTGTTGACGTGAGAAGGGGAGTTTGTCTTGGATGGACTCGTGAACAGATAAGCACTGTCTATAACTCCAGCAGTACCCAAACGCAAACGTGGCTCTAAGAGTGGTGCTGGGGAGCTGTCTGTCCGTCTCTCTGAGACGGGCTGGAGGTTTCCCTCGGTCTCACTGTGAATTTGCCAACCAGACCCAGAAAGGGCAGCAGCTCGGACGTAGGGAAGATGCATCTTGGAGTCTGAGTTATTGGGTTTCGACCTTGAGTCTGGCTGGCTGTCAGCAATGATTGAGCCGCCAAGGGGAATACAGTCTTCTAGGGGAGAAAGCGGTGGCCGGAGTTTGGTTTCAGAACGCTCACTGCAGTTGGAGTTTAGGAGGCAGGAGTGCCGTGGGGCAATTCCAACTGAGATCTCTTCAGTTGACTGTTCATCTCACCTTGCGACAGAGCCTCATGGCTCAACACACGGCCCGGGAGCTGGGCGCAGTCGTGAGAGCAAAAGGTTTTGGCTGCAGCGATGACAGAGGGGGCTCGTCCTGCAAAATGAGTGCCTGGAGGAAGCGGGCCCTGCCTGCAGAAGACCCCACAGCCTCTGCTTTGTCTTCTGGGAGGACTGTGCATGGAGTTTAGGCGAGAGGGAGCAAGCCAATCCCTGGAGAAACAAGCCGGTGCAGGAGTGCGCTCAGCACAGAGGTGCTTTGAGGGATTCTTTTAGCATTCCCTAAACATATCTTTTAAACTTTTCTTAAATTTTTCCTTGGCCCTTTTTTATTTGTTAAGTATTTCTTTGGCTGTGCCACATGGCCTGTGGGATCTTAGTTCCCCGACCAGGGATCAAACCTACATCCCTTGCACTGTAAGTGTGGGGGTCCGAACCACTGGACCCCCAGGGAAGTGCCTGCTGAAGGGATTCTGACATTGACCCATGACGGTCCAAGCACAGGTGCCTCTGCGAGTCCACATGGGAGGTGCCCTCCCTATTTCTTTTTACACATTCAAGACCTGAAGGGTAGCAAGACTCTGGGATGGCAGGAAGGAGATGGTTAACTCTGACTTTGTCCTCTAACTCGGCTCCCCTCCATTTCAGCCTTTCAGATGTATTTGTCTCCCTTTTGGAGCTTGAGCTCCACGTTGCTCATGAAAAGGGCTTTACTCATGACAGCCCGTCAGGTTGAACCCGCTGTGGCCGCGTTAATCCCGCTTGTCCAGTTGCTCCCTGAAAGGGTGTTTATTTTCCTGCATTTATCTGAGCGTAGAGTGGAGGAGGTGGACACGGTCACCGTTAATGGGAAACGAGCTGACAGAGTTGTACGGAGGCTTTGCTAAATGATGGCTTAATGAGAGGGGAAACGGGCGGGGGTGGCTGAGGAAGGTGGAATCGGCCAGGCCTCGGAGGAGGGCGGTGGTGGTGAGTGTGGCTCAGGCCAGTCTGAGCCCACGGTCCCCCCGGACGGCTCTAGGGAGAAACAGAATGGACCGTGGACAGCTATCTGGAGATGCTGACATTTTTGTGATCTTTGCAGTTTGTGTCTATGTAAAGTTAAGATTGGTGGTGACTGCGAAGACTGCACCTTCAGTGTAAAGCAGAGATTTTTCTACTGGTGGGTGGAGGGGAGGGGAGGAGAGGAGGGTGACTGTGTATCTCCATGGCCTCCTGTCTCTCTTTTTAGTCTTATTAATATTGCATTAATACAACACACAAATCTCATTATAAAAATTAAACAGATTTTTATGTGACAGTCCTTTTTTGCTACAGACTATGTCCTGCTAAAGTTCATGTGTTAAACTTAATTTCCAGTATGATGCTGTTAGTGGGGCCTTTTGAAGGTGACCAGGTCATGAGGGTGGAGCCCTCATAAATGGGATTAGTGCCCCAATAAAGGAGCCCCCAGAGAGCTCCCCTCCCCGCCTCCAGCACATCAGAACGTGTGCACACTGTCTATGAGCCAGGAAGTGGGCTCTCTCCAGACGCTGAATCTGCTAGCACTTTGACCTTGGGCTTCTCACCCTATAGAATGGCCAGAAATAAATGTCTGTTGTTTATAAGCCACCTAGTTGATGCTAATTTGTTACAGTACTCTGAAAAAAAAAAAGATAACCTGGTTTTGGAGAATTCCCTGGCAGTCCGGTGGTTAGGACTGGGCTGCTTCAGGGGGCACTGGTGTGATCCCTGGTTGGGGAACTAAACGGAAAAAAAAGTCAGCCTGAATGGAGTAGGATGCTTCCTTTTTCCTGAACTCTTCCCAGATCAAAGTCAACCATCATCATCAGTTTAGTGGGTACCCTTCTAGATTTTTCTCTTTTCTCTCTTCTTTTTTTCCTTTTGGAAAATGATTTACATTGTATCTTATAAATATTAAGACATACCCACTCCCTCCTATGCTTGTATTGTTGAAGTATGCTTCAAATCAACTGTAAAGCAACCTGAGCGCTGACTCCTGTATTTAGACGTGCCTTCTCTTTACATATGTGCATGCCCACATACAGTTTTGCACAGTTGGAACTGTCTGTGCATCCTCTTCTTGTTTGTTATTTTTAAAATTTGAAATGATTTTCCTTTCCTCGTTTCAGCACCTGTACGGAGACCTTCTGTCTTTGTGCAGCTTGCCGGACCACCTCCCTGCGGCTGAGTAGTTCGATCACTCTGTATGTGCGTGTGTGTCCTGGAGGTGTGATTTTGTTATGTGTTTCCTGAAAAACAAGTAGTAACATACAAGCTGTGATGCTGCCACTTGCTTTTGCAGCTTTGCTTTCCATCTTGGCAGCCTCCTCTCTGGGAGATGCCTGCTGCCCCGCCCCTTTCCTCCCTGCCTGGGGATCTGACATCCGAAGAGGCTGCCCAGGGGCTGCAGGGGACAGGGACGCAGGTGCTCCTGTCGGGCAGCGTGGCTGATGCCTCTGGCTGGTCAGGCTCCAAGGTCAGCAAGTGTCAGGGGTATTGCCTTCTCCCCAGCTCCTTCATGAGTCTGTGTCCCGATCCTGTTCAGTTTCCCTTAGTTTTTGCCGTGATGGCACAGAAGATGCCTCTGCTGATAACTTAAATGAGCAGGGTGGGCACATACCTTTTTTAAAAATAATTCTCATTGGAGTGTAGTTGCTTTAGAGTGTTGTGTACAGCGAAGTGAGTCAGCTACATGTATACTTATATCCCCGCTCTTTTGGGGTTTCCTTCCCATTCAGGTCCCCACGGAGCACTGCGTTCCCTGAGCTGTACGTGAGTTCTCATTAGCTGTCTATTTTATACGCAGTATTGCGCATGTGTCTAATATGTACTCAGCTGTTGCTGGTGTCAGCTTCCGGCTGCCAGAGTTGCTGTGAGGGACCATGTGTGACAACTATTTGGAAGGGACAGATGCTGCAGGAGGCAAGTATTTTGCCCCAGGAGGGGTGATGGATGTTTTCCTTTCCTTCATAGACTCTCTCCGTCTTTAGCGTTCTGATTCTACTTAACGGAAGAATACCTAACAGAGGAGGTGGAAGTGGGGAGAGTGTCAAGGATCGCTTACAGGAGGAGAAACTGCAGTGGAGTTTCTACTTGTAGAATCGGTTGTCGTTGTTGTCCTTGAGTTGCTAAGTCGTGTCGACTCTTGTGACCCTGCAGCCCGCCAAGCTCTTCTGTCCTTGAGATTTCCCAGGCGAGAATAGTGGAGTGGGTTGTCATTTCCTCCTCCAGGGGATCTTCCCAAACCAGGGATTGAACCCACCTCTCCTGCTTGGCAGGTGAATTCTTTACTGCTGAACCACCAGAGAAGATCCCAGAATTCTGGTATCAAAGAAGAAAAGGAGTGAATTTTATGGATGGAGATGTTGGTTTGGCCAGTTCTTTGAGAGGAAGGAGCTGGATTTTAAAGCCCCTGGAAAAGCTAAAAGCTTGTCGTCTCCCATATCGAGCCCTGGGGATATGTGACAGAAGGTGTATCCGCGATAGCAGGACGCGGACGCTGGCTCTGAAGATGTCCTGTGCAGCTCTGTGCCTGTGGCTCCTTTGGTCCTGTGTCTTGGGGCTGGGGGGAGGGGAAGGGATCGTCAGCCGTGTGACTCAGAAGTACACGTTGTCTCTAGAATCACAGCCAGTTCCCTTCAGAGCCTCCCCTCTCCAATTCCATGGGTAAATAGTAGGTGGACTCACCTTGACCTGAGCAAGACCAGGGTGTTCTGAATTTAATGCAAAAACTGATAGACTGTTGCGAGCCCGATGGCGCCGTCGGTCCCCAGCTGTGAACACAGTCCTTCCAGCATTTGCACACTCTCTCCTGCTTACCCTGCAGAATGCAGTTTGTGTGTTCTTCACCAGAAAGCTTTCCTGGCCATCCCAGGTGTTGGCACTTCCCACATCTTGACCCTTCTTTTCCCTGTGGATAGCAGGCCTTCAGGAGGTAGGAATGAAGAATAAATGAATGGATGGAGATACTGAGCGGTAGATGGTGTTAGTCGCTCAGTCGTGACCGACTCTTTGGGACCCCACGGACTGGGATCCCCTCTGTCCATGGGATTCTCCAGGCAAGAATGCCGGAGTGCGTTGCCACGCCCTCCTCCAGGGGATCTTCCCGACCCAGGGATTGAACCCAGGTCTCCTGCATTGCAGGCAGATTCTTTACAGTCTAAGCCACCAGGGAAGTCCAATGAATGAATGGAGATATTGGGAAGATCAAATAAGATCATCTTCATGAAACCTCTTTCCAGCCTCAACTTCCTGGTGGTCCAGTGGTTAAGACTCTGGGCTCCCAACACAGGGGTGGTGATGGTGGTTTAGTCGCTAAGTTGAATGCAGGGGGCCTGGGTTCAGTCCTTGGTCAGGGAACCAGATCCCACATGCTGCAGCCAAGAGTTCACACACAGAAACTAAAGATCTCGAAGACCACAACTGAGGCCCAGCGCAGCCAAATAAATAAATAAATGTTAGATATAGATTTAAAGCGCTTTATAGCCTTGGGTTATTTTCCGGAGGCAGGTCTATGCTCCTTGGCAGCTGACCGCTTTCTGGGCACCAGAAACACAAGCCACAGATAGTTAAATAGAAAAACTTAATCTGAAGTGTGGATCTGTTATAGGCTTTCTCATGCTTTGTTTACTTTCTTAATTATGTTTGCTTGAGAATCTAAAGACTTAATACTGCCGTTTAGAGTCAACATTTTCTGAGCAATTGGACCAGGAAGTGTGCTCGAGGGTGGAGGTGAGTGGGGAGTGGGTGGGAAAGAGCAGAGAAGTTGCCTTTGGTGCCTTAGGAAAATACTGACGCCTGGACCTCCCTCAGGAAGCTCTGAGTCATTGTGTCCCAGGCAGGGCCTTGGTCTTTAAATGAAAACATCCCCATGAAGGCTCTGATGTTCAGCCAAGGCTGGTGACCTCTGATTGAGGCAAATTATAACTTGCTTTGATTCAGGTGCTATTGCTTGGATGGTTCACTGCAATCCAAGTACCTTTTTTTTTCCTTTGGAAGCCAAAGTCTTACTGTTTATTGCAAAGCACTCAGTAAAGAGGGAAGAAGGGCTTCCTGCCGGTGATGGAGGGATGGTTTTAAGATGAAAAGGGAAAAGGGACCTGGCTCTGTGGTTGGTCAACTTGGGGGCACACCAGAGCCACCTGGGAGGCCAAGCAAACGCAGGCGCCCTGGCCCCACCCCAGGCGCTTGAGAGGAAGCCGGGGCATCTGCAGTCTGTCTGCTTTTTCTTGGAGGGAGTGGCATGTCACTTGGCAATGTGGGATCTTAGTTCCCGACCAGGAATGAAATCCATAAGCCCTGCACAGGAAGTCCCTGAGGCGTCTGCATTTAGAAATGGGTCCCCAGGGGCTTTTGATGCTGACCGGAGTGAAGAAATCACAGAGCAGTCCAGCAAGGTGTGCTGGAGGAGTCTGGGCAAAGGTCCTGTGTGAGGGACACAGATGGGAAACCTGGGCAGTGGGGTACCCCAGACCCTGTTTCTCATAGTCTCCTTAAAAATGTATATATACATATATATATATATATATATATATATATATATATATATAATGACAAAGGAACTTACAAACAGAAACAGACTCACAGACATGGAAAATGAACTTGTGGTAAAGGGGGTGGTGAGTTTAGGCGTTTTGGGTCAGCAGACACAAGCTATTATGTATTCAGCAGATAGACAGCAGGGTCCTGGTATATAGCACAGGGAACTGTGTCCTGTATCCAAAGTGAACCACAATGGAAAAGAACACGAAAAAGAATATGTCTAATGGAATCACTGTGTTGTGAACCTGAAATTCATACAACCTTGTAAATCAACTGTAGAAAAAATTAATTTTTTTTGGTAATTGATGTGAAATTCACATAACATAAAATTAACCATTTTATGTGTGTGTGTTTATTTTTGGCTGCACACTGGGGCTTGCCGGATGTTCTCTGACCAGGAATTGAACCCAGGCCACGGCTGTGAAAGCCTGGAATCCTATCCACTAGGCACCCAGGAACTCCTAAAGTTGGCCATTTTGAAGTGCACCATTCAATGACACTTAGTACCTTCACAGTTTTGTGTAACCAACATTGCTATCTAGTTCCAGAACATTTTTCTTCCCCCCCCAAAAAGGAAACCCCCATCCCCATTAAGCCATCACTCCCCACCCCTCCCTTACCCCCAAGCCCTGGTCACCACAAATCTTCCTTCTGTTTCTGTCGATTCACCCATTTTTGGCTATTTTTCTATAAATGCAATCATACAGTGTGTGACCTTTTGTGTCTGCTTTTTTTTTTTCTTCTTTAAACTCAGCATAATGTTTTCAGGATTCGTCAACGCTGTAGCCTGGTCAGAACCTCGCTCCTTTTTATGTCTGAACGCTGCTCCACTGCCTGGTCATGTCATGTTGGTTTCCCATTCATCCACTGCTGGACATTTGGGTTGTCTCCACCTCTGGGCAGTTGTGAACAGCCCTGCTGTGGATGTGGGGGTACAGGGGTATAGGATTCATTCGTATGCTCTAATTCTCAATTCCTGGGGGTAGATATCATGATCTCTATTTAACCAGTTGTTAGGTCATTCCAGGCGGGCAGTGTGCCTAGTGGCTCAGATGACCCACAGTTTGCTGGAGATGCAAAACTCTCTGGAGTTCAGCTCTGAATAAGAGGTGGCCAGGGCTTCTCCAGTGGGCACTAGTGGTAAAGAGCCTGCCTGCCAGTGCAGGAGGTATAAAGAGACATGGGTTTGATTCCTGGGTTGGGAAGATCCCATGGAGCAGGGAATGGCAGCCCACTCCAGTATTCTTGCCTGGAGGAGCCTGGCGGGCTATAATCCATGGGGTCGCAAAGAGTCTGAGCACATACAAAATACATTTCTGACTATTTACTCTCCATCCAAAACCCTTTGCGATCTTCCCCTCGGGTCCACGCCGTTTTGTCTTTTCTCTTTAACATGGATTTTCCCTAGGGCTGTGCTCCAGGCACCTCCTTACCTCCTTAGCTTCAGCTCAGGCTGGTCTTCTGCCCCCTGAGCCAAGCGTCAGCTGCTGCAGCGGGTTCTCAGGCTGTGCCCATCATCATCTGAGCTTTTCCTCACGGTCTCCCTCTGCTGAGAACCACTTTCCTCCTTCACGTGTCAGCTGGCCAGTCCTTATTTAGGACTGGAGGAGTCCTTTCCTCCAGATGTGTTCCTGGAGTTCCCATCTGGGTGAAGTGCCCTGCCTCTCTAGAGGTAGCCCTCTCCGCCCAGCCCCTGCCTGGCACTTGCTTCCCTGGTGAACTGTCAGCCTTGGCGGCAGTGTCTTGATCTGTCTTGTTTGCCCTGAATCCCTAGCACCTGCCACAGAGCACGTGGCCTGGAGCTGGGGCCTCAGAGCATCATTCGTTTGAGGATGGAGTGAGTGTGTGTTTGATCCCAGAACTCTATTCATCGCTGCATCCTTCTGCTTACACCAGTGCCTGGATCAGGCTGGAAGCTGTGGCCCCGCTAATACCTCCCAATGCAATAGACACTTCCTAAATGGGGGCTCACTGAATGAAAAGGAGAATTATGTGAACTGCGTGCCTTTACATTTGTGCGTAGCTCCAATACTTTGGTCACCTGATGCAAAGAGCCAACTCATTGGAAAAGATCTGATGCTGGGAAAGATTGGGGAGGAGAAGGGGATGACAGAGGATGAGACGGCTAGATAGCATCACCAGCTCAATGGACATGGATTTGAGCAAACTCTAGGAGACGGTGTAGGACAGGGAAGCCTGGCATGCTACAGTCCACAGGGTCACAAAGAGTCTGACACAAGTTAGCAACAGAACAACACAATATGTATATGTGCATGTGGGTTTAAAAAAAAGAAAAACCCCAAATGAATTCTAAGTAAAGTCCCTGCAAGGAGAAGGCTGGCTTTGTGAAGAATCAGGTGATCAAACGAGCTAAAACAGGGTCAGCACACTTTTTTAAGAACGACAAGAAAGTAAATATTTTGCACTTTGCAGACCGCATATGGTCTCTGTTGGCTTTTCCTTTCCTCTTCCTTCCTTACAATCCTTTAAAAATGTGAAAAACATCCGTAGCTCACAGGCTTTAAAAGACAGGGCTCTGGCTGTATCTGGAACCCAGGCTGCTGTCTGTAGCCTCTTATTCTCAAGGTCATTCAAGGCCAGATGCTTTTTAAACTTGGCTTTAATGCTCTCATGTTAGATGCATTTATATGCTGGCTTTCGTTTCTCCATTTGTTAAAATCACATATGTTAACTATTAAAAAAATCTAGAGAATAGAAAAGTTCCGGGAGATAAGAAAAGTCTACTTTTAATCTCACCACATGGGAGCAACTATAATTCATGTCTTGGAACATTTGCTTTCTGTATCTTTTCCTGTTGCCTTTTTCTCTGGGTGGGAAATGTCACAAGAATAACTCACAGTCGTGGAACGTACATTGTGGGTGTGCACGTGGCATGCACAGTCCTGTGCGTGCTCAGTTGCTCAGTCGTGTCCGACTCTTTGCGACCCCACGGACTGTAGCCCACCAGGCTCCTCTGTCTGTGGAATTTCCCAGACAAGAATACTGGAGTGGGTTGCCATTTCCTTCTCCAGGGGATCCTCCCAATCCAAGGGTTGAACCCTCATCTCCTGCACTGGCAGGCAGATGCTTCACCACTGCACCACTTGGGAAACCACAGCAGTCCTGTGGGGTCAGTGGTATTGTTAATTTTATTTGACAGACGAGGAAATTGAGGCTCATTTCTGTGATGCGAATGATCTAGATTCAGAAGGACCCGTCTCAATAAGCAACAAGCCCAGGGATGCTCAGGTGGTGATTGAAGGTGCATGGGTTGAAAAGGAGCCTTTGTCCCTGGGCCCCTGGGCAGCTGCAATAGTAGGGTACTTTGTTATTGCAGCAAAACACAGCTCATCCTAATTCATACCCTGAACCACTGAGACATGTGGGTACAATCGATGTTAGTTGTATCATGCCATCCAGAGGGCTTCTGTACTCTGGTAGAGATGCCAGAGGCATTTTGGTGGGACACTGTTTATGTGTGTGTTTCGTTGATGAAAAATTAATCAGTTGATCTAAGACAGAAATGGAAAATGTTATTTGAGCCGAAAAGAAGATTATAACCCAGGGACGGCATCTCACAAAACTCTGAGAACTAGTTCACCCACTAGAAGTCAAGGCACAGTCATACAGGTTTTTTGAGACAGACGGCTGCACATTAGAAAGAAAGAAAGTGAAAGTGTCAGTCCCTCAGTCGCGTCCACCTCTTTTCAACCATATGGACTCTGTCCATGGGTTTCTCCAGGCAAGAAATTATTGACAGTTAACAGTCCGGATTCAAGTGTCATCATGATGGGTGATGTGACCTCTTGCAAAATCAAAAAGGAATGTTATCTTTTAAGGAGTTGTCTTGTTGACACTGGGAGAGATCGCCCTTTCTGGTTGAGCAGGTTTTTCTGCCAATGGGGGAGGTTTGGTCAATGTCTAATGCAGATACACTGTGGTCATGACATTAAAAGACGCTTGCTCCTTGGAAGGAAAGCTATGACCAACCTAGACAGCATTTTAAAAAGCAGAGACATGACTGCCAACAAAGGTCTGTCTAGTCAAAGCTATGGTTTTTTCAGTAGTCATGTACAGATGTGAGAGTTGGACTATAAAGAAAGCTGAGCGCCGAAGAATGGATGCTTTTGAACTGTGGTGTTGGAGAAGACTCTTGAGAGTCCCTTGGACTGCAAGGAGATCCAACCAGTCCATCCTAAAGGAAATCAGTCCTGAATATTCATTGAAAGGACTGATGCTGAAGCTGAAAGCTCCAATACTTTGGCCACCTGATGCGAAGAGCTGACTCATTTGTAAAGACCCTGATGCTGGGAAAGATTGAGGGCGGAAGGAGAAGGGGACGTCAGAGGATGAGATGGTTGGATGGCATCACCGACTCAATGCGCTTGAGTTTGAGCGAACTCCGGGAGATAGTGAAGGACAGGGAGGCCTGACGTGCTGCAGTCCATAGGGTCGCAAAGAGTCGGACGTGACTGAGCAACAAGGATGCAGATACGAGGTGCAGAGTGGGAGTGGGGGGAGGAGACCCAAGGGCAGAGGACGTCGTTTATGTTTGAGATTTTCTTTTCTTGCCGTAAAATATGAATTTGATTTCACAGCTTCCTCATTGATCAGTTACCCTGTTTGGATTCCCTTGGGAAGCAAAAGAGGACAGAATTAAAAGGGGTGCTTGTCACTGCTTTCTGCTCGCCCCTGAGTTCCACTGCGGAAGGAAAGCAAGTGGGCAGCCACACACACCTGTCCCCCGCAACAACGAAGTGTGACGTCCGGGTGAGGCTGAAGTCCTCACTTCCTCAGTCCCAGGGGCTTTGGGTTCTTCTCGGCATGTTTTCACAGTCAGCCCTGGCTTTCTCCTCCCCGTCCTCTCCTGACAGCCTTCGGAAAAATAATTGCCTGCTTTGTCTGACACCCCGATCCTGACTCTGCTCGCCCTTCCCCGTTTTGCCGGGAGGGATTGCATATCAAGTTTCCATATGGCACAGCGCGTGGCATTTGGAGGAGTCCCAGCAGACTGGCTCCTCAGTGTTGCCCAGGCTTCCTCCGATCCAGGATCAGAGCAGTTTAGGGCAGGGCTGGCTGGCAGTGTCTGCGGAAGTACAAGCTTGTGTTGGGCTCACCTGCTGAGCGACTTCCGGTTTGGCACCACAGCTGGGGCCGTTCTGGCTTATTTATAGTTCCTAGAGTGTAATGATGTACTGCCTGATGATATTTGATGTAATGATACCCCATATTGGCATTAGGCTTTATGTAGCAGCACAGCATTAGATATATTGCATCTTCATTCCCTCTAACGCCCCCACGCTGCCCACCGAGGTTGCGTTAAAACTTCTTCTCTTTTGTGTTTGGCCACACCAAGCTTTAGATGAGGTCTTGGTTCCCCAACCAGGGATCGAACTCACACACCCTGCAATGAAAGCATGGAGTCTTAACCACTGGACCCCCAGGGAAGCCCCTACAGCGTCTTTAGAGGCAGTGTGTCGTACTGGATCACGCAGGACCTTTCATCAAATTGCCCTTGATTCATAGGACTGTGCGTCTTGGGGCAGTTGCTTAACCGCTCTGAGCCTTGGTATCCTTATCTGTAAAATGGGTACAATCCTACCTGAGAGTGTGGCCGTGAGGATTAAATAAGTTCCTGTGGAGTACCTAACACAGAGTCTGGCCAGCACACAGTAGGCGTTTAATAGATATGAGTTACATCAACAAATGTGGAAGCTGCTGGGAATACCTTCTTGGTTATGTTTCTTATTGGCATAAATTGTGGGCACAGGCTTAATAAAGCATGTGTATGTGTTGCTTTTTCTCTCTTAATCCCATTTCTGTGGTTATCGTCACAGAAAACAGATCAGCTCCATTTCGCCTCTGTGGACTCCTTTGTGGTCTGGCTTTCCTTACATCTTCACTGAGATGTTTCAGCAGGGACCACCTCCCCCGCCCCTGCCCCGCCCCAGACTTTTGCTTTCTTTGCAATTGTGCTCTGCGGCTCAGTGATCAGATGAGTTTTTAGAACCACAAGGAGGACCCTGAAGCAGCCGCGTGCGTCAGAATCACGGTGCGAGGGGCATTTGGACCTGCGCGCTTCTGCCGACCTTCGCTGCCTTCTGTCCTCAGCTGAGTCTGTTCTTCCCTTTTCCTCACCCACTACTGCCCTGTCCCCACCGAGTCTATTTTCCTTTGCTTCATTTAGTGCCAGACTTTGGTACCAGTCATTTTGCAAGTGCCGGGGATCAAAAGCCTTATAATTAGATAAACAAGCAGTGGCAGAGCAATAATTGCTATGATGGAAGAGTGTAAGATGGGAGCCCTGGTAAACCATAACCCAGTGCACCCAGGGCAGTGCCCGAGGGCTTGCGGGAGTTGGTGCTTGAATTTAGACTTAAAGGTTAAGTTGGAATTCGTCAGGTGGATGGTGTTGATAGGTGGTGGTGGAGTATACATTTCAGACAAAGGGAACACTGGGTCTAAAGGTGCACTGCAGGACTTCCCGGGTGGTCCAGGGGTTAAGACTCCACGGTACAAGTTCAGTTCCCAGCCAGGGAAGATCCTGTGTGCTGTGTTGCGTGACCAAAATAAAGAAAAAGAAAAGAAAGTGCCCTGCAGCAGGCTGAGTAGTTCATCGTTTTGTCATGGTACCAGGCGTTATGCATTCGTTAGCCATTGCTGCCTAACAACCACAAGACTTCAGTGACGCAGCACCATCTGTCAGGACTGATCTCCGAGCTGCCTGTAACCTGACCGGGACATCTCTGCGCGTGTCCATTGGGTGCACGCCTGCTTCTGCCTCCAGCTTGGAGGGCAGCTGGCCTCGACGGCTTGAAGCTGCAGGACCTCAGGTGGGCGGGCTGACTCTGCTCCCGTATCTCGTCACCTGCCTTGGGTCAGGGCATATCCTTCTCGAAGCCAGGGCAGAACATAAAAGGAGGGGCAAAAACCAACAGGGCCTGGGAGGGCTGAGGCCCAGAACTGACCCACGGATGCTTCTGTCTGTGTAGTATTGCCTGACACCATGCTTTCAGACTTTAGGCCTCCGGAGCCGTGAGAGAGCACATTTCCGCTGTTTTAAGCCTCTACTTTGTGGTAATTTGTGATAGCCGCCCTACAAACTCGTACTGCAGGAAGATAAACCATGCCCGTGAGAAGACCATGACAGGATGCAGAGAGGAGTCAAGAGCTGGGGCCCAAGACTGCCCCTGCCACACAGAGCGTGGTGGCGGAGAGAGGTGGGCCAGGGCAGGTGGGTGGATTACACACGGAGGGTGAGGCACAGTCTCCAGAAAGCTTGGCTTTTATCCTGTAGGCAGCAGTGAGAACGAAGGTCTTCGTTAAGGTCTTCTTCAGATTTGTGTTCTTTCCCTTCCGAAAGAAGTCTCTGGGGTGGGAGGGGACCTCCCTGGCAGTCCAGTAGCTAAGACCCCGAGATCCCAGTGCAGGGGGCCCAGGTTCGATCCCTGGTCAGGGAACTAGATCCCACATGCCACAACTAGGAGTTTGTATGCCACAGCTGAAATATCTTCTATGTCACTATGAAGACGTGGTGCAACCAAATAGATAATTTTATTTTTTTTAAGAAGGAAGGCTCTGGAGTGATGGAGGGCAGTGTGGAGGATGCTAGTCTAGACTCAGGCTATGACAGTAAGCCCGGTGAGAAAAGAGGGGCGTGAGAATCAGGGTAGCACTTTAGAAAGTGAAAGTGTTAATTGCTCAGTCATGTCTGACTGTGACCCCATGACCTGTAGCCTGCTAGGCTCCTCTGTCCATGGAATTCTCCAGGCAAGAATACTGGAGTGGGTAGCCTTTCCCGTCTCCAGGGGATCTTCCCCAACCTATGGATCAAACCCAGGTCTCCCACATTGCAGGCAGATTCTTTACCGTCCGAGCCACCAGGGAAGCCCAATGACAAAATGAATGCATTTAAAGTGTGCTGACATTAAAAAAAAATACAAAAGCAAGAGCTTCTCTCTGAGTAAAGACACCCTAAATTACATCCCCATTAAAGCCTTGTGAGTTCTTTGCAGTGCATACAGCCAACACAAAGTACTGGTGTCTAGAATATATAAAGAGCTGCCACAAATCGATGAAAAAGGGGCAACCCATACTCTTTAAGAAAAGCAGAAAAACAAACGAACGAACAATTTGATTAGGAATTTCAGAGAAGGAAACCCTAAAGGCCCGACAGATACATGCAAAGATGTTCAACAACATCACTAGTAATTGGGGAAATGCCACTTAAATTCTTATTCTTTATATCTGACAAAAAATGAAAAAAATTTGTAGTACTAGCCATTAACAAGATTTGGACAAATGGGAGCCTGCATCCACAGTTGGTGGGAGTGCAAATTAATGCAGCCATCTGGGATAGTTTGGAAATATATAGTAAAACTGAAGATGCACATATTACGTGACCAAGCATTCCAGTTTCGGGACATCTCTAGAAGTCCTCGCAAAGATATACAAGGAGCCAGGCATGGGAATAGTCACAGAAGGATTTCTTGTAATGGTGAAAAATTGGAAGTAAAATACCAGTCCTCAGATGAGTGGATGATTAAATTGTGATAAATGCATAAAATAGTGTGCTAAACTGCAGTTAAAATGCATGAGCTAGATCTATAAATCAACCAAGATAAATGTCCAATATTTAGCAGAAACCAGAAGTAAACTGCAGATTGCTGCACGTGGCAAAATTTGTTTATTTAAAGTTTGAAACTGTGTAAAGTAACATTACCTATTTTATATATGAAATTATATAAGCTATGAAAAGTATAACAACATGGCTAAGAAGGGTGCCCACGAGCTTTTCCAGATAGTTTAGTTCAGTCGTTCAGTCATGTCCGACTCTTTGTGACCCCATGGACTGCCAAGCATCCCTGTCCATCAGAAACTCCGGGAGCTTGCTCAAACTCATGTCCATTGAGTCGGTGATGCCATCCAACCATCTCATCCTCTGTCGTCCCCTTCTCCTCCCACCTTCAATCTTTCCCAGCATCAGGGTCTTTTCCAGTGAGTCAGCTCTTCACATCAGCTGGCCAAAGCATTGGAGTTTCAGCTTCAGCATCAGTCCTTCCAGTGAACATTCAGGACTGATTTCCTTTAGGATGGACTGGTTGGATCTCCTTGCAGTCCAAGGGACTCTCAAGAGTCTTCTCCAACACCAGAGTCCAAAAGCATCAGTTCTTTGTCACTTAGCTTTCTTTATAGTCCAACTCTCACATCCATACATGACCACTGGAAAAACCATAGCCTTGACTAGATGTCCCTTTGTTGGCAAAGGAATGTCTCTGCTTTTTAATATGCTGTCTAGGTTGGTCATAGCTTTTCTTCCAAGGAGAAAGCATCTTTTAATTTCATGGCTGCAGTCACCATCTGCAGTGATTTTGGAACCCCCAAAAATAAAGTCTGACACTGTTTCCACTGTTTCCCCATCGATTTCCCAGGAAGTGATGGGACTGGATGCCATGATCTTAGTGTTTTGAATGTTGAGTTTTAAGCCAGCTTTTTCACTCTCCTCTTTTATTTTCATCAAGAGGCTCTTCAGTTCCTCTTCTCTTTCTGCCATAAGGGTGGTGTCATCTGCATGTCTGAGGTTATTGATATTTTTCCCAGCAATCTTGATTCTAGCTCCAGATATTTAGTATCTTTTAATTGGTGCCAGGAGGAGACAAGAACTTCTGTTCTTTCTGCAGCATTTGATTTTAAAAATCTGAATCAAATATAGTAAAAGGTTAACCTTTATTAAATATAGGTGAGAGATATGTAGATTTTGATCCTATTATTTTCTTTACTTTTCTACATCTCTGAAATAGTTCCCTCAGGAGGAGTCTTAAAAACTGTAGATAAAATTGTAAATACTAAAACTAAATGATGTCAAAATGAAGGAAGAAAATTGTATTTGGCCATGCATCAGTGGAATTGGTGTTTTCATGTTCAGTTCAGTTCAGTCGCTCAGTCGTGCCTGATTCTTTGCGACCCCGTGAATCGCAGCATGCCAGGCCTCCCTGTCCATCACCAACTCCCGGAGTTCACTCAGACTCACGTCCATCGAGTCAGTGATGCCATCCAGCCATCTCATCCTCTGTCGTCCCCTTCTCCTCCTGCCCCCAATCCCTCCCAGCGTCAGAGTCTTTTCTAGTGAGTCAACTCTTCGCATGAGGTGGCCAAAGTACTGGAGCTTCAGCTTTAGCATCATTCCCTCCAAAGAAATCCCAGGGTTGATCTCCTTCAGAATGGACTGGTTGGATCTCCTTGCAGTCCAAGGGACTCTCAAGAGTCTTCTCCAACACCACAGTTCAAAAGCATCACTTCTTTGGCGCTCAGCCTTCCTCACAGTCCAACTCTCACATCCATGCATGACCACTGGAGAAACCATAGCCTTGACTAGATGGACCTTAGTCGGCAAAGTAATGTCTCTGCTTTCATGTAATTGTTGCCAAAATATCTTCCACATTTTGTAGTAATGGTCCCTGGCTTTGGATAGTCATATAATGTAAGTGTTCTAAATTTTTGTATATAGGCTGTACAAGATCTGTAGGATTTTGGTGTGAATGTGCACGTATGTGTGTGTTGGAGGAGCGAGAAAGTAATAGAAGTATTATAAAGTCCTATCTAATAAAATTAAAGTGAAATTCCTCCCTTGAATGTATTCACACCATTATACTTGAACGCCTCCTGTTTTTCTTCCTGGTCATTTTGAAGCAACTGTTACTATTGCTAGTCTTGATAACTTTTGTTGTTGTTCGGTAGCTAAGTTGAGTCTTCTGACTCTCTGAGACCCCGTGGACCACAGCACGCGAGGCTTTGCTGTCCTTCACCATCTCCTGGAGTTTGCTCGAGTTCATGTCCATTGAGTAGGTGATGCTCTGTAACCCTCTCATCCCCTACCTCCCCTGTCTCCTTCTGGCCTCAGTCTTTTCCAGCGTCAGGGTCTTTGCCAATGAGTCTGCCCTTCATCTTGATCAACCGGGCAGAGCGCAGGGTAGTCCACATTGCCACTTCTCATTTTGTTGTTTAAACCCTCAGCCTAATGCTTGCTTCTGAGATGGAATGTCTGCGATGTGGTGCCTTTCATGCCATAAGCTGGAGAAGCCGTTTACAGCATCTTCCACAGGCAGCCCAGGAGTGTGTGCTGCCTTATTCATCTCTACACTGTGCCATCTAGGATGCCTTCTTGCTGAAAGAGAAAACTGATGACTGGAGAGCCTCTTCCAAGAGTCTTCATTCTATCCTTGGTGACAGTCATGTCCCCAGATAATTATTGTGATATCCATATGCAAAGTCCATCACTGGAAGAATAATACCCCAGGACTCAAATACTGATGGACACTCTTCTGCAACAGGCTGTGTTTAATTTTCTAGGCGGAAACTGATTTTTCTCTTCATGAATGCAAAACTCTACATCTTGAAACAGTAGAATAAGAAACACTATCTTCACTCAGCCTAGCTTGATAAACTATACCAGCTTAGGGTGCATGACAGACTGTCATTATAAGTTAACGTACTTCCCAAACACCATGCTAATTTCTTAGAAGATGCATTTAAAAAACTCTATTAAAAGATGTAAACAAAGACATCAGACTACATTGTTTAAAGGTAATCTCTGTCCTTAAGACATATTTTGGGGTGGTGTGAACAGAATGATTTGACATAAATGGAATATTTATACCCTTGCTGCTATCGTGTTTTAAGTCATAGTAGTTGCTCTAAGCAATTTAAGAGACATTTGGACCGGGTTCTCATTATTCATTGTTATCACTGGAAAATCATTTCATTGCAAACAAAAGTATTAAGCAATTAGAAGAAAGGAGATACCAGAGTGACAAAAAGGATTTTAAAATGCAATCAAGATCCGGCTGTGCTGTGGGAGTCCAGCCTCCAGCCTTTAAGGAGGATGGCTGACTGTTTTCTTTTGTTGGTGGTGTTTTTTTTTCTTTTCTTTTTGTTTTTTAAATTGATGTTGGACTTTATTAAAATTCAGTCTTCTTCTCTGTGAAAGACATTGTTAAGAGAATGAAAAGATAAGCCAAGAGACTTGGAGAAAATATTGGTAAAACAGACATTTGATACAGGACTTATATCTGAAATACACACATCAACTTTAAAGCAAACTTTAATATTATCAGGGCTTCCCTGATGGCTCAGTTGGTAAAGAATCCGCCTGCAATGTGGGAAACCTGGGTTCGATCCCTGGGTTGGGAAGATCCCTGGGAGGAGGGAAAGGCTCCCCACTCCAGTATTCTGGCCTGGAGAATTCCACGGATTATACAGTCACAAAGAGGAGGACATGACTGAACAACTTTCACTTTTTAAAGCAAACAATAAGGAAATAAACCTGATTTTAAAATAGGTAAAGGATGTGACAGACAACTTGGCCAAGATTTTATATGGATGACAAGTAAGTATATGGAAAAATGCTCAATATCTACTGTTGTTGTTTATTTGTTAAGTCATATCCAACTCTTTGCGACCCCATGGACCGTAGCCTGCCAGACTCCTCTGTCCATGGGATTCTCCAGGCAAGAATTCTGGAGTGGGTTGCCATTTGCTTCTCCAGGGGGATCTTCCTGACCCAGGGATCAAACCCACATCTCCAGCGTTGGCAGGCGGATTCTTTACCACTGAGCCACTGGGGAAGTCCATCTCCTGTCATTCGGGAATTTCAAATTAGAGCCATAGTGGAATACCACTGCACAGCTATGACAATGAGAAAAGAAGAGAAAAGGGAGTAAAAACATGCAATACGTGTTGCTGGCAAGTATTGATTTTTCTTTTTGTTTATTGCGGTAAAGAGCACGTAACAGAAAATTTACCACTTACCTCTATTTTTAACACGGGCTCCATCTCTCAGTCAGGAAGATCCCCTGGAGAAGGAAATGGCAACCCACTCCAGTATTCCTGCCTGGAGAATCCCATGGACAGAGGAGCCTGGCGGGCTGCAGTCCAGGGGGTCACAATGGGTCAGACACGCCTAGCGACTGAGCACGCACACACCAGTAGTACGAAGTATGTTCACGCTGTTGTGAAACAAATCTCCAGAGTTTTCTCATCATGCAGATCTGAACCTCTATACCCATGAAACACCAGTCCCCAATTTCCTCCTCCCTGAAGCGGTTCCCTGGTAACCGTCATTCTAATTTCTGTTCCTATGAATTTGACTACTTTAGATACACCATGTAAGCGCAATCACATAGTACTTGTCCTTTTATGACAGCCGTATCCACCTAGTATGATGTCCTGGGGGTTTATCCACATTGTAGCATGCATCAGAATCTCCTCCCTTTTTAAGGCTGTGTAATATTCCACTCTCTGTACATACCATCCATCTGGTGGTGGATGTTTGGGTTGCTTCCACCTCTGGGCTGTTGTGAGTAGTGCTGCTATGAACACGAGTGTGTAAATATGTCACTGCGACCGTGCTTTTGGTTCTTTTGAAACCCAGAAGTGGAATTGATGGATCGTATGGCGGTTCTGCTTTTCATTTTTTGAGGAGCCTCCATCCTGGTGTCCATAGCAGTTGCTCCGTTTTACAGTCTCACCAGCAGGACACAAGGGTCCCGGTTCCTCCAGGTCCTCAGCAGTGTTTGTTCTTTTCTCTCCTTTCCTCCCTCCCTCCCTTCTTCCTTCTCTCCTCCTTCCCTTCCTCCCTCCTTCCCTTCCTTCCTTCCTTCCCTTCCTTCCTCCCTTCCCTTCCTTTTTGATAGTAGCCATCTCAATTGGTGTGAGTTGATATGTCACTGTGGTTATTTCTCTTGTGATTAGTGGTCTTGAGCATCTTTTCGTAAATTGGCCATTTGTATAGCATCTTTGGAGAAATGTCTATTCAAGTCGTTTGCCCATTTTTTTTTTTTTGACAGGGTTATTTGACTTTCTTGTTAACTGTTTTCCTATCCAGGCTTTTAAATTCAATTTAATTTAATTTACTGGGGAAGAATTTTTTTTTTCAAATATGGCACCTTTTATCTTCACTTGAAGTATAGTTGCTGAACAATATTATATAAATGACAGCTGTGCAATATTGTAATTCACAGGTTTAAAGCTTATACTCCATTTTAAGTTGTTACAGAATATTGGCTGTATTCTCTGTGTTGTACAGCATATCCTTGTAGCTTGTTTTATACATAATAGTTCGTGCCTGTTAATCCTCTACCCCCATCTTGCTCCACCCCTCTCCCCTCTCCCCACTGGTAACCACTCATTTGTCCTCTGTATCTGTGAGCCTGCTTCTTTTTTGTTGTGTTTATTAGTCTGTTGTACTTTTTAGATTCCACATATAAGTAATAGCATACAGTAATTGTCTTTCTCTGACATATTTCACTTAGCATAATGCCTTCCGCATCCGTCCACGTTGCTGCAAGTGGCAGAATTTCATTCTCTCTTATGGCTGCGTAATATTCCATTGGGTGTATAGACCTCACCTTTATCCATTCATCTGTTGGTGGACACTTAGATTGCTTCTGTATCTTGGCAACTGGAAACAATGCTACTATCAAGCCAGGGATGCATGAACCTTTTCCCATTGGTGTTTTTTCCCTTCGGCTATACACCCAGGAGTGGGGTTGCTGGTTGGCATAGTAGTTCCATTTTCAGTTTCTTGAGAAGCCTCCCTACTGTTTTCCACAGTAGCTGCGCCAGCCTGCCTTCCCACCAACAGTGTGCGAGGGTTCTCTTTCCTCCACATCCTCCCCAGCGTCTGCCATCCATGCTCTTTTTGATGACTGCCATTCTGACGGGAGTGAGGCGACGTCCCACGGCGGTTTGCGTTAGTGTTTTCCTGGTGACTAGCGACATTCGCATCTTTTCATTTGCCACTTGTCTGTCTCCATTTCTCTTTCGGGGAAAATGTCTATTCAGCTCTTCTGCCCATTTTTAAATCAGGGTTGGCTTTTTTTTTCTTTTTTGATGTTTAGTTGTATGAGCTGTGTATATTTTGGCTCTTAATCCCTTATTGGTCATTTCATTTGCAAATATTTTCACTAGATTTCCTTTTGGTTTTGTAGATGATTTCTGTTGCTGAGCAAAAGCTTGGCACCTCTATTTTAAAACGTGAAAATCAGTGGCAAAATAGAATCTTCTTCTTTAAGAAAAAAATCAACCATTATAGTTAGCTCTCAAAAACAAAACTTTTGATTTTGGAAAATGAAAAATAGCTACACTTACAGAATGAACACTTGGGCATTTACAACACAAGCCTGGGGGGCTTGTACTTGCTGTAGACCCACTGCTAGCTTCCTGCTAGCTCGGGTGGTAAAGAATCTGCCTGCCATCATGGAGACCTTGGGTTGGGAAGATCCCCTGAAGGAGGAAATGGCAACCCACTCCAGTATTCTTGCCTGGAGAATCCCGTGGACAGAGGAGCCTGGGCAGGCTACAGCCCATGGGGTCACAAAGAGTCGGACACGACTGAACAGCTAACACACAGCACAGGCTGTGGCTCAGATGTAATGTAAACTAGGCTGTGCCCCTCTGGGATCCGGGGCAAAAACAGAAGAATCAGTCACCTCTCCCCGTGCTGTTTATTTTTAAGAGATGTCGTTTCTGGGTGGGCGAGTGGACGAGGGAGACCCCATTGGCTTGACTTTAAACCACCTTTGTCTGTAAGTTTCATGACCTTGGGGAGTGAGGAAGGACCTGGAGAGCGTATTCTGGTTCAGGACGTTGTCTTCACTCAAAAAAAAAAAGAAAATTCTTTTTCCTTTGCAAAGATTTCCAAAGAAACCCAATGCAGCCCACGTGTTCCTGTAATACCCATTCTTGTTTCTTTTTTGGGGCTTGGGGAGCATTTTCAATAAGGCTTAATTTGCCAGGGAAGTAGTAGATTCTCCTCAATGATTTCTTCAGTGGTTTGTGGAGTAAGTTGTTCATTCCGTTCTATTTCTGTCACAAATCCAAGTCTTTCACAAAGTGCCCATTCAATCAAGTTGAATGTACTTTGCACAAGTCCCTCTGGTTAACCACTTAATGAGAGAGAACTCTGGGTCTCCGCGGAGCTCTGTGATATGCTACCCTTGTCTTCTTCCCCTTCTTGTGTAAAAACTGGAGTCCTTGTACTGAAGGCAGTAACTAGGGCATCCCTTAGGTTTTCTCTGGGGCTAACTAAGTAGCGCCCGTTGAGCGCCTCGTACGTCCTTGGTGCTGTTATAAGCCGTGCCTGTGCGCTAACTCACCGTCTTTCGTCCCATGACGCAAGCGCTGCGCTGCCCCCGTTTTGCAGATCAGAGACCTGAGTCCCCGAGCGGTGACATGCAGGGCGCATGCTGGGGACTGCTCTGCAGAGCTGCCTCTCAGGCAGTTCTCATCGGTTGCTTCTGTCCTCGGTGTCTGCAAGTGCCCTTCCGCCCAAAGGTGTACGCCTTTCACCTAGGGCTCCCGCTGACACGCAGAGTCTGATTTGACGGGTCTGGAGTGGGCCCCAAATTCCTTATGTTTCACGAGCCTCCCAGGTGAAGGTGATGCTGCCGGTCCCTGGGGCCAGTTGGGGTGGCTGGGAATTGAGGGCACAGCTGTGTGAATCTCACGGTTGGAAGTGCCCGTGAAGGTTTGTGGGTCAGTGCCTGGCAGGGGGTGTCTCATACCTGAGCCCTTGATATTCTGACTTAGGAGGCCTGGTCTCCTGCTCCGACATCTCTATTTCATTCTTTCTTTGTTTTAAGATATCTGCTTGTTTATTTATTTGGCTGCACCGGGTCTTCGTGATAGCTTACGGTGAACGATATGGGATTTGTGATCTCTGAAGAAGAAGATTTAGCTTCAGGACCAGAAACCAGGCTTGACCACTAAGGGCTCTCGTGTGGCAGAAGTTTTATTAGAGTGAAAAGGGAGAGAGAAAGCTTCTGACACAGACATCAGAAGGGGGCGGAGAGTGCCCCGCTTGCTAGTCTAAGCAAGGGAGCTGTATACTTTTTACTTGGTTATTACAATAAATCAAAAGAATGTCTCAAGATTGTAAAGATCTTACTAGACCCACTCCCACAATTTACATTTTAAGATGACAGGAATAGTCAGAAGATTCTCAAGAAGGGGAACCTGTCCTCAAGCAGGATACATTCAGTTCAGTTCAGTTCAGTCGCTCAGTCCTGTCAGACTCTGTGACCCCATGGACTGTAGCACGCCAGGCCTCCCTGTGCATCACCAACTCCCGGAGTTCACTCACACTCACATCCATTGAGGCGGTGATGCCATCCAACCATCTTATCCTCTGTTGTCCCCTTCTCCTCCTGACTTCAATCTTTCCCAGCGAGTCAGTTCTTCACATTAGGTGGCCAAAGTATTGGAGTTTCAGCTTCAGCATCAGTCCTTCCACTGAATATTCAGGACTGACTTCCTTGAGGATGGACTGGTTGGATCTCCTTGCAGGCCAAGGGACTCTCAAGAGTCTTCTCCAACACCACAGTTCAAAAGCATCAATTATTTGGTGCTCAGCTTTCTTTATAGTCCAACTGTCAAATCCATACATGACTACTGGAAAAATCATAGCTTTGAGTAGATGGAACTTTGCTGGCAAAGGAATGTCTCTGCTTTTTAATATGCTGTCTAGGTTAGTCATAGCTTTTCTTCCAAGGAACAAGTGTCTTTTAATTTCATGGCTGCAGTCACCATCTACAGTGATTTTGGAGCTCCCCAAAATAAAGTCTGTCACTGTTTCCTCATCTATTTGCCCTGAAGTGATGGGACCAGATGCCATGATCTTAGTTTTCTGAATGTTGAGTTTTAAGCCAACTTTTTCACTCTCCTCTTTCACTTTCATTAAGAGGCTCTTTAGTTCTTCTTTGCTTTCTGCCATAAGGGTGGTGTCATCTGCATATCTGAGGTTTTTGATATTTCTCTGACAATCTTGATTCCAGCTTGTGCTTCATCCAGCCCAACATTTCTCATGATATACTCTGCATATAAATTAAATAAGCAGGGTGACAATATATGGCCTTGACATACTCCTTTCCCAATTTGGAACCAGTCTGTTGTTCCATGTCCAGTTCTGACTGTTGCTTCTTGACCTGCATTCAGATTTCTCAGGAGACAGGTAAGGTGGTCTGGTATTCCCATCTCTTGAAGAATTTTCCACAGTTTGTTGTGATCCACACAGTCAAAGGCTTTGGAGTAGTCAATAAGGCAGAAGTAGATGTTTTTCTGGAACTCTCTTGCTTTTTCGATGATCCAATGGATGTTGGTAATTTGATCTCTGGTTCTTCTGCCTTTTCTAAATCCAGCTTGAATATCTGGAAGTTCACGGTTCACATACCGTTGAAGCCTGGCTTGGAGAATTTTGAGCATCGCTTTGCTAGCATGTCACTTTGCTAGAATACATTGTTGTTATATAATCCTTAGTACAAAGTTTAACCTGAGTTGTTTTGTTGTGTAATTATCAGGTTTAAAGAAAAAAACGTTTTATGTGACTAAGACAAAGGAATGTAGAAGAAAAAGTTTGTCCTTTCCTCCTCCTTGAGAACTCCGGACCCCCAATCTCCCCTTCGCGAGCCCCAGACCCCTCTCTCCTCCTGGGGGACCCCAGACTTCTTATCAACCCACCTAGACATGGACTGTCTCATTAGTTGTGGCAGTATGGGATCTAGTTCCCTGACCAGTGTCAAACCCAGGCCCTCCGCATCGGGAGAGCAGAGTCTTAGCCACTGGACCACCGGTGAGGTCTCTGGTTCACAGGGCGCCTGGGATGCACAGCCAGGTTTGGGAACCAGCAGAGCTCGTCTAGCTCCTCCGCTGTGGTTTGTGTCTCTGCCTCAGCATCCGCCTGAAGGTTGTGTGGAGACTGGGAGGTCCCGCTTTCAGAGGCAGCTCCCAGCACCATCCTGCCTCGATGGGAACTAGGGTCTCATTGGCGAGCATGTTGGTTTCCTAGGACTGCTGTAAAGAAAGCGTCACAAACGGAGTGCTTTAAACCCCAGAAATTCATTGTGTCAGTTCTGGAGGCTGAAAGGCTGGGGTCAAGGTGTTGGCAGAGCCGTGCTCCTTCTGGAAGCTCTGGGCAGTTCTTTGCACCTGTGTGTGTCCGTCCCTGAACTTCCCCTTCTATTTTTATTTACTTATCTTTTCGTTCAGCTGCTCTGGGTCTTCGTTGCAGCGCACAGGCTCTCTGGTTGTGGCATGGGCTTCAGTGCCCCATGGCATGTGACATCTCAGTTCCTGGACCAGGGATCAATGCCATGTCCCCTGCATTGGAAGCCAAACGCTTAACCACTGGACCACCAGGGAAAGTGATAGTAGCTCAGTTGTGTCCGAATCTTTGTAACACCATGGATTGTAGCCCTCCAGGCTCCTCTGTCTGTGGGATTCTCCAGGCAAGAATCCTGGAGTGGGTAGCCATTCCCTTCTCCAGGGGATCTTCCCGATCCAGGGGTTGAGCCCAAGTCTCCTGCATTACAGGCAGATTCTCTACTGTCTGAGCCATCAGGGAAGCCCATTGCGGAAGTCCCTGGATTTCCTCTTTTAATCAGGGCGTAATCGTATTGGAGCGGGGCCCACTCTAGTGACCGCATCCTAACTGCATCATCTGCAAAGACCTTATTTCCAAGTCAGGCCCTATCACAGATGCTGGGGTTAGGACTAGAGCGTCTCTGGGGGGACACAGGTGAGCCCGTAACAGGGAGGTGGAGCGCAGACAACGAGCTGCCACACTGAAATGGTATACATTAGAGGACTGAAGCTGGGGCTCCGTCCCAGTGGGAAGAGCCTGGATGCAAATGAACATCTCAGATAAACACCGCTTGAGCCTGTGGGGTCCAGCAGCCAGCCCTGTCAGTGGAGTTGTGGGCAGACACTCCGAGAGCCGTGGTGTGACTGAATACCCGCTCCGCAGGCACCCCCAGCTCCTTCTGCCCAGCCCAGCATGGCTCTCCTTCCCTGGGCACCGCGGATCAGGCAGCTCATTGCTTGCCTTGTACCTGGTGCTGCGCTGAGTGGGCACACCCGTGGGCGGTTTGCAGCCTCCGATGAGTTACTGTCCATGTGCTCAGCCGGCCCCCAGCCTGGTCTCGTAACCCTCTGATGAACTAATCGATGCAGGATGAATTATGAGGGGGAGCGACTTCTCCTCTCCTACCCAGACAAAATCGATCCTATGAGAGGGTTATTGCTGCTGCACGCCAATTCGCCAGAGCTATTGGTTAGCAGGATCATTCACTTTAGAAGTCAATGAAATAGACTCCGGATATTGTTATGTTTCATATGAACAAATGGCCTTCCTCCTGATTCGTTTGGTCTCCCGTTTCCAGGGGGAAATGGTGGATGACCAGGGCCTGATGAAGTGCTTTGTGGCACAAGGGACCGGCTGCCAGTTGACTGCTTTCTGGGCTCCTGCAAAAGGCTTTGCCTGAGTGCAGTGGTTCTCACCCTCCAGCTCGTGAATCCCCTGGATGGATGAGGCCAGCCCCGCAAAAGGGCGGGGTTCAGGAGATCTGGGAGGAGGCCCAAGAATTTGTACTTCTAACAAGTTCCTGGGTGCCCTGAGGCTGGCCTGGGGAGCCCACTTTGAGAACTACTGCCTCCCAGGAAACAACCCAGTCCCCTGGGAAGCCTTTTGGCTTCAGTGTGCCTAGGCTGACATGGAACCAGTCAAAACGTGCTCAGGGGTGCTCAGGGAAAAGTGAGTCTCTCACTCCTGTCTCCCTGTTTCCTGTTTGACTTCCCAGAGGCCACTCCTCTATCAGGGTTTCTTTCCTCCTCTCTAGTCTTCTAGTGGTGCCCTGTGTCTCTCTTGAAAGTGAAAGTATAGTCGGTCATGTCCTACTCTTTGTGACCTCGTGGACTGTAGCCCGCCAGGCTTCTCTGTCCATGGGATTCTCCAGGCAAGGATACTGGAGTGGAAAGCCATTCCCTACTCCAGGGCACCTTCCCAAGCCAGGGATCGAACCTGGGTCTCCCACATTGCAGGCAGCTCTCTTAGCACAAAGTTTAAATGCGTCACAAGTGCTTTGTTCCCTGATTTAATCAACACTTAGAGAAGGGTTCTGTACCTGCACATCTAAGTGAGCCCCCTGCAGTTGTTGTAAACCAGACTGGCACAGTATTCTATCAAATGGAAGTCCTGTAAGTTTTCAAACCGCTTCCCCATTTAGGGACATGCAGGTTGGTTCACACTCACTTGCTTTGCTCTTGCCAACAGTGGTGCAGTGCCTCCTGGTCCATTAAATAGCCATTTTGTTGTTGCTGAACTTTACTTTATGGAGTTGCTTGATTAACAGATGTTCTGAGTTCCTGTTACCTGAAACAGTTTGAGTATCTACTTGGCTGGATCCTGCCCTGTCTTTAGCTCACCCAGAGTCCGTTGTTTACCGCAACCATTTATGCCAGTGATATTTCTTGCAACCACTTGATGTAACCAAATGTTACACAAACTGATGAAATACGAGGGTGGAAAAGGAAGGAGTTTTGATGAGAGTCCAGTCGACTGGTTTGGATGGATTTGCTAATGTTGAACCACCGTTTCTGTCAAGTAAGGCAGAGCAAAGATAGCTGTCAAAGTCTGGGCGACAAATCGGAAAAATTGAGAACACCTCTGTTTTCAGATTTCTCCCCGCTTGTCTTTAAGTCCTTACACCACGTTAAAGAAGCCTAATCTGAAGATTGCAGATGAACTGTTATGGGTATGGGTTTTGCAAAATAGGTGAAGCCCAACTTGATTCTTGACCTCAGTGCACTGAAATGACTTCTGTGTTACATTGTAGGATGGGCAAGTTAATGGTCGTGTATTTACCTGAGCTTGAAATTACTCTGGCAGGGGAGATACATCCCTTTGTCCACTTTAGAAATTAACTAATGACCAGTTTGGGTTGCATCAGAAGAGAGAGTATCTCCTGTGCACGTTTGGGTCCACGTGAACACGTCCTCAGTAGGAACTCCTAAGAGCAGGATTATAGGATGGTTTGTGACTTTTCCATTTTTATAGCAATTGCCCTCTGTAGAGCTTGTTTCTAATTCACGCTTTCACCAATAATATCTGCGAAAGACTTTCCCTTTACCTCAGGCAAGAATACTGGAGTGGGTCGGCATCCCCTTCTTCAGAGGATCTTCCCAACCCAGGGATCGAACCTGGGTCTTCCACCATTTGTATTTCCTGTTCTGTGAACCATCTATATCTTTATATTATCTTTCTGTTGTGTTATTGGTCTTATTATTATTTTGGAGTTGTTTATATGTTGAGGAATTATCTATCATATTATTACAATTGTTTTCTCCGTTTGTCACTTACAGACTTTGCTTATGGTGCTTCACTTGATTTTTACTTGCTAATTTTTCTTGAGCCATATTTAGTAAAGTCTTTCTCATTCAAGATGAGTCAAAGTTAAGTATTTTTTCTGTGCTCATTTTCCTCTTTTTTCCACTTAAACCTTTGATTCACCTAGAATCCATTTTAGTAGAAGAAGTGAGGTAGAGGTTAAGATGCATGTACTTCCAAGTGGCTGCTGAAAGTCCTAATACCATTTGTTGTATAATATATCTTTCCTCCATTGGTATGAGATGCCAACTATATTGTTTACTTAATTAGAAAATGTGTTTGTTTTTCATTTCTGGATTTTTCAGTCCTGAGATGAATAAAGTGCCAGACGTAAGCCATACGTAGCTATTCAGCATATGAAATGTGGCTAGCCCAAGTTGAGATGTGCTGTAAATGTAGAACACACACCAGATTGTGAAGATTTACTATATATATATAACAGAAATTATTAATGAGATGCTATGTATATGCGTATAACATCTCATTAGTAATTTTTATATTGCTAGCATATTGAAGTGATACTTTAGATATATCGGGTAAAATAAAATTAATATTACGAAGATTAATTTCACCTGTTTTTCTTTGACCATATTTATGATAGCTTTTAGAACATTCAGATGTTCTAATTTATGGTCCAGGTTTGTGGCTCACACTATATTGTACTGTGCTGCTTTAACCTTCCCTGCCCCATCTCTTCATGTCTATACTGTTTCAGAGATTGGAATTTTGTTTTATTATCTGTTGTGCCCTAGTCACTCAGGTGGTAAAGAATCTGCCTGTAACGTGGGAGACCCAAGTTTGATCCCTGGGTCGGGAAGCTCCCCTGGGGAAGGGCATGGCAACCCACTCCAGCATTCTTGCCTGGAGAATCCTGTGGACGGAGGAGCCTGGTGGGGTACATGGGGTCGCAGAGAGGTAGACACGACTGAGCAACTAGCACATATGAACATACGCCCCCAGGATTACTTTTCCTTTTCAAAATTTCTTGGTTATTCTTATAGCTTGTTTTTCCATGCATACTTTAGAGTTAGCTTTCTAGTCTCAAAAGCATCTTCTAGGTATTTTTATGAGGTTTGTTTCAAGTTTATAGATTCACTTGGGCAAAAGTGACAGCTTTACGATGATAAGATTGTCTGTCTGAGGTCAAGGTATGTGACTCATTCAAATTATTGATTTTGTCTCTCCTCAGCATTTTCAGGTTTCTTCCTTGGGATTGTTCATATTTCTCTTTGAGTATATTCCTGGATGTTGCATTTCCTTTAGTTTCTGTTATAAATGGGATCTTTTATTTAATATATTCTATCTGCTTGCTGTTTTTGCACAGGGAAAATATTGACTTTTTCCCCGACTACTGGTACCAAACTACCAAAGAAAATATTCTTGTTGATAGTTATTGTTCTTTGATTGATTCTCTGAGATTTGTGTCTGTCGTCATCATCAATAATTATGGTTTCCTTTTCTAATTTTTTTAGTGTTAGATGTGACTTCTTATGTCTCGTTTCTGTCTTTCTCTCGTCTTATTCTGTTGATAGCTCAGGTTTTAATTATCGGATAGCCTGTTCCCTGGTTTGATTTCTACCCTTGTCCCGCTCCCTGCTACTCACTCAGTGAAGAATTGACATGTTATTTTTACTGTTGTGCCGTTCCTTTTAACTCCCAAAGCGTTAACCTGAGCGATGTGGCTTCCTCACTGGGAACAATAAAAAGCCTATGGACAGAATTAAATTCTGTAAAAACAAGTCCAAATAAGTCCAAATATTTCACACTGAAATTGGTGTAGATGTGAGGATTTTCTTTTTATACATAAGACTTTTTTTTTGGCAAAAAAGGAGTTAGCTCAGTTTATATTTGAGCACCTCTTACGGGAACACTAATGTTTTTGCTATGCTATTTCAAGAACTTGCGGTCTCGGGGTTTTATAGCTGTTTTGCCATAAAGCCATCTCCTCTGCGGGTTTATCTTTCATCATAAGTTGGGCCCTTGGGATCTAGCTGATATTTCCTGCTTTGTTTAAGCAATAACTGAGTCCAGCACTGTTGCAGGCATGGTGGAGAAACAGGACAAAGGGTGGCCCACGTCCTGCAGAAATGCACAGAACCTGGAGGGGCAGAAACCACACAGTTGGGGACTTCTGTCGTGGTCCAGTGGTTAGAGCTCGGCACTTCCACTGCTGGGGGCATGGGCTCAGACCCTGGTTGGGGGTAGCAGGGCCAACAAACAAATGAACAAGCAGACAAAAACCCATGCAGTTGAAGGGCAAGAGGTCAGTTCATAATCTCAAACAAACCGAGTGGCGATGGGGTTGTGTGTATTGCCTGCCAGTGCAGGGGACGCCCACCGCACAGGTGCGATCCCTGGGCCAGGAAGATCCCCTGGAGGAGGAAATGCTGGTGTTCTTGCCTGGAGAACCCCATGGTCAGAGAAGCCAGGCGGGCTGCAGCGCTTGGGGTTGCAGAGAGGAAGATACGACTGCACACACGTGCACACATGTATTGCACAGACGTGTTCTTGTGTTTGGGCATCTCTGGTCAGAGTGGGCAGGTAAATGATGAGCAGGGGACCCATGGGGTGGGCTGCTGAGAGCAGAGAAGTGGGCTGGCTTCACCGTCTGGGAGAAGCACTCCTGCCACTGGGCCAGCCGGTCAAGGGCAGGGCGCCGCCTGGTGGGGAAATCAGGAAAGACCCGTGATGGTCAAATGAGTGGTTTGGGGGGCTCCGAAGAGCTCTGGTACCACCCGTCCCGTATGTCTCAGTGCAGAGAAGAGTTCAGCGAGAGACAAAGTGATAGATAAGAAATGATCTATTAGGGTAGGACACCTGTCAGGCTTACAGGCGGGCAAGTGAGCACTGTTGTGCCCCAGGAACTCAGAGGGCTACAGTTTTATAATCAAAGGAAGAGGGGGGTGCAGAAGACCTCTTTCTTGAGTGGACATCATGCTTCCATCCCCCGCTCCTCCTCCAGGTTGGGCTGGGGTCTTTCCTTGTCCCTGCATGGTCAAGCTAGGTCCACAAATCATTGTGTTCTATGTGTGCAGAGAGCTTGTCCTGGGGCTCCTTAACATACTGAGCTCCCTGGGCAGGATGTGGGGCTCATGTCCCCATCGTTTTATGGTCTGGGGGCCTGTCTTGAGCTTCTGTTGCATGGTTTTGTTGCGAAGCAAGCCTGCTTGGTCCTGTGGTTAAGCAAACCTGCTCTCTTGAGTAATCGTTAACTTACAGGGGCCTCCCATAGTTTTCGTCTTAGAATCCTCTAGTGGGGTTAGCTATCTGATCACCTACCTTGTCACTTTACTGAGCCCTTTCAACAGGGACCTCGAACATGAGACAGTCTCTCGTTCTCTCTGCGGCTGGAGGACACGTCAATTATTAAGCAGAGAGGTGTGGTAAGAACCTAGATGGCTAGAGCCAAAAGGGACTCTGAGAGCCCGGGACTCTGATCCTCAATCTGTTCAGAAATCTCAGCCCCAACCTCAGTGACTCTTCTAGAAAACCTCTGATGATCTCACCTGTCTTCTGAACCTCCGTCCCCATCACAGAGTGCTTTTTATTTGCCCACAGTTGCCCGCATGGACTGTAGCCTCCTGGTGTGCAGAGACCATTTGTAATGCATCTTTTAAAAAAAAAAAAATTTTTTTTTTTTTTTTTGCCACACTGCATGGCATATGGGAACGTAGTTCCCAACCAGGGATCAAACTCGTGCCCCCTGTGCTGGAAGTGTGGCGTCCTAACCACTGAACCTGCAGGAATGCCCCTGGAATGCATCTTTGTCTCCCCTGCAACCTCAAGTTTGAGCTTTCAGAACACTAGCCATTTTGGCAGATATTTGATTATCAGTTGGAAGCTAAAGAGGAGGAGGGAGGGATTGGAGTAGGTGCTCTGAGGAGTAAGTCTTGAAGTTGGAGGCTGAGTGAGGACTTGTCCAAACGTGTCCAGCCTCGGTTGTTAAGTAGACTGCTGTCACTCAGACCTCTCTGGATCTGTTGTTTTGTCCAAGAGCAACCTACACAATTGATGGGGGCAGAGAGAAAGGGCGTTTGGAGGGGAGCGGAGCAGAGAAAGTACACGTTTACTGGACGCTCTTCATGGCCAAGGCAGGCCAGGCATCGTGCGGTACAGTGCACGAGGGATTTTGCTTACGCTTTAGAACCACAGGCAACATTTGCTCCTACTTTATGATCGTGTATCATGCATGCTCAGTCGTTCAGTCCTGTCTGACCCTTTGTGACCCCATGGACTGTAGTGGGCCAGGCTCCTCTGTCCATGGGATTCTCCAGGCAAGAATACTGTGGGTTGCCATTTCCTCCTCCTGGGGGGATCTTCCCGGCCCAGGGATTGAACCCACGTCTCCTGTGTCTCTTGCATTAAGAGGCGGATTCTTTACCACTGCCACTTGGGAAGGCCTTATTTTATGGTTGGTGAAACCCAAAATTGGAGTAGAGAATGTACCCAAGACTAAATGGCTAAAAAGAATAGTAAAGCTGTGCATCAGCCTCCGTTCATTCTGAGTCCCCAAAGCCTGTGTTCCAGGACCTCGGGGGTCATGCAGCATTCACCTGTTGGGACCAGTCTCGCAGACTGTTGGACGAATGTGAGGCTGGCTACCAGCCAAAGGAGCTTTGCAACTGCCATTAGACTGCCCCTGGAGGGGATCCATGGAGGTGACCGGGTGGACCACAAGGACAGAACCTAAAGCTGAAAGGAACCCTGATGGCCTCCGGACAGACATTCCGCCCCGTGTGGAGATCTTGGCTTCAGCTTGTCTAACAGGCAGTCATCCTACCCTCTGTTTTTGGACAATCTTGGGGTCGATTCCCTGGTTCAGCACACAGGATCTTTGATCTTAGTTGTGGCATGTGGGATCTAGTTCATTGACCGGGGATCAAACCCAGTCCCCCTGCACTGAAGCATGGAGTCTTAGCCACTGGACCATCAGGGAGGTCCCTCTTCTAACCTAATCTTAACTAGTTATTTGAACTGCCTTCTGTGCAAGAAAAAGTGGGATAGTATCATTTTTCTATTTTGCTGTGAGTTCAAATTCCCTTAAAAAAGGGACGAGCAGCGGAAGGCTTGGAGGTGTCCATGGTGGGCATGAGGGCTTGGCGGGCTGTCCCTGTGTTTGCCCAGAAGGAAGGAATAAGTTTGAAGGAGCTACTTGTGATGTCCAGCAACCCACAGCCTTCCCTTCCTTCCTGCCTGACCTACCGCGGAGTTGCGTATTTAATTTAGTTTTTGAGTTCTGGCCTAAATAAATAAATGTCTGACAAGAGGTCGGTCCCAAACTTCACCGTGGCAGAGGAGGAGGGGAGCGGGCAGCCGGGCGGCTGAATGCGGTGACTCCCGGGTTCCGGCATGGAGCGCTGCTCTGTCTGGAGTCAGCCCCAGCAGGCCGGTGCGGGCTGCCTTTGATACGAAGGGCCCAGGAAACCATCTGTTTGGCAAATGGAGGAGAACAAACTTGGAAACAGCGAACTTTTCTTTTTAAGCTTCTCTGAGGGGTGTAACGATGGCATATAATAATGGCGTTTCTCGGTTGGCCCGGGGCCCCTGCACGGAGATGGGCGAGGGTATTGATTTCAGCAATGGCTCTTTAAAGAGCTGGTTGTGTTTGCCCTCACGCCTCATAAGCGGGAGCCTCTGTTCTGTCTTCATACTTACTGGATCGTTGATGGCAACGCACACAAATACTGCCTTCTCTGGGTAAATATTAGGCTTGCAATTGGATGGGGAGGCTGCAGAGTGAGCCTGTCAAATGGACGGGTCAGGTCGGGGTGGAGGGGACACATCCGTTGGTCACGGCCAGACCTGGCCGCGCTCTGGGCCCTTCCCTCCAGCACCCCGGCCCACTGGTCCTCACCGTCCGCTTTCCTGCAGTGAAGGCCGTGGGGGTCGCCATCCCTGTTGTAGGGAAAAAGGGATGGATGGTAACCATGCAATGTCTCAGTTCTACTGTGGGAGGTGCTTTTTTTTCTTTTTTAATGAAACACTGATTTTATTTATTTTTTTCTTGCATTCCTTTTTCATCTCATTTTTAAAAATGAATTTTTATTGGAGTGTATTTGCTTTACAGTGTTGCGTTGGTTTCTACTGTACAGCAAAGTGAACCAGCCCACGTATGTGTGTGTATATATATATGTGCGTGTGTGTGTATATATACACCCTCCTTTTTTTTAAAGATTTTTTTGACATGGGCCTCCTTCTTAAAGTCTTTTATTGAATCCGTTACAATATGGTTTCTATTTTATGTTCTGTTATTTTGGCCACGAGGTGTTTGGGACCCTGGCTCCCTGACCGGGGATCAAACCTGCAACCCTGCATTGGAAGGCAAAGTCTTACCCCCACTGGAGCACCGGGAAGCCCCCATCCCCTCCTTTGTGGATTTCCTTCCCATTCAGGTCACCGCAGAGCACAGAGCCCTGTGCTGTACGGGAGGCTCCCGTTCGCTATACTGTACACAGTATCAGTAGTGCATATAAATATGTATGTCGGCCCCGATCTCCCAACTCCCCCTACTCTGTCTTTGCCCACTTGGTGCCCATCCGTTGGATCTCTGTATCTTTGTCTCTACTGGGACATGCCTTTTACAGGCTCGCTTAGGTCTGAGTCATCGAGATTTTGTTTCAACTGTATCAGTCCATTTTTCCCCCATCCCTGCCATTTCCGCTGCTGAGACAGTCCCAGTAATAGTATTCTGTGTAATATCCAATAATAATGCTGTTGATGAAAATCACACCTAACATTAACCGAGGGCTTATTGCATGCCAGGCGTCCTACTAAACTCGTGGAAATGTCTTTATTCTCGTTCTGGAAGGAAGCTCAAGCCCCCATAGGTTGGAGGCAGAACTTGGATCTGTGTGTTCCTGAGTCAGAATTTCATCTCCTTTATGCAAACCACAGATGCTCTGCAGATAAAATCTTGTCTGTCTCAAATGGCTTCACTGGAGGTTTGCAGCATCCTCACTGCCCCTGGCTTCACTCTTGTTGTTCTGGCTTCTCTTCTTTAAAGAAGCTATAAACCCACTTTGTGCCCAGTTATACTGGGGTGAGGGAGCCCATGCAGGGGGCCGTGGGCTCCTCACAGCAGCCCTCCTCCAGTGCTGGGGAGGGGTACTCCTCCTGGGGATGGAGGAGTCTGACCCACAGGTCTGGTCTGCACGCTCTGCCCCGGCCCAGGGCTGATGGGAGCTGCTCGGAACCGTGGCCCGACTGCTCTCTGCTCCCCTCGGAGCCAAACTTCCTCGAAGAGCTGCTGCTCACAGGAGCTGATGGCAGTCTCACTCTCCTGACTTTTATGACTGCTCTCCATCTGGATAGAAGATCGGAGAAAACACATTCTCAGGAGGGGTTTGGGAATAACGGGCGAGATTTTCATTAAAATCGGGGGCATCGTGCCATTTTCTCTGGGAGGCAGAGCTGAACCATCCACCCAGAACTCTTCTTGCCCCTTGAGAAATAAACTGGTTTTCAGAGGGAGACAATGACAGTGTGTGTGTTAGTGAGTGTGTGTGTGTGTGCGTGTGTGTGTGTAAGGGATCGTGGACACACACCTTGATTACTTTTGCAGGCAGTTTCTAGAAGTAACTGGCAACCAAAAATCTCATTTTCACTCCAGCCCTCGACCATTCCCAAATCTATCCTAAGAGGTGGCCGGGGAAATCGAGCCCTCGCTCTGTGATTTATCCACTGCCTCCTCCCACCTCCCTCTTGGGTGAGCAAGGAGTGGTCAGAAACGGGATGGGAGCAAACCAGAGACCAGGGTGACCCCTAGGCAGGATAACCAGCCTTTCAGTTGTACCATCCACCAGCGCAGGGCAGGTACTGTGGACGGGCAGCCTGTGTCCTGCACGCTGGGGAGGTGAGCAGGGATGCTGGCGCTGACCATCTCACAGAGGTGTGGTGGTGGACAGTTCCCAGGGAAGTGCCCAGTGGGCGGGGCTCTGAGGATGCCGGGCTCCTGGAGCTGAGCCTGCCGGAGTCTGTTCAGGAGAAACGAGTTCCCATTGGGTCCCTGCTTTGCTTTTGATGGGAGGCTTCCTCTCTCCTTTTTCATACTGTTCATGGGGTTCTCAAGGCAAGAATGCAGAAGTGGTTGGCCATTGCCTTCTCCAGTGGAAGTGTGAACTGTGCTGTTGGAGAATACTCTTGAGAGTCCCTTGGACTGCAAGGAGATCCAACCAGTCCATCCTAAAGGAAATCAGTCCTAAATATTCGTTGGAAGGACTGATGCTGAAGCTGAAACTCTAATACTTTGGCCACCTGATGCGAAGAACTGACTCATTGGAAAAGACCCTGATGCTGGGAAAGATTGAAGGCAGGAGGAGAAGGGGACGACAGAGGATGAGATGGTTGGATGACATCATCGACTCAATGGACATGAGTTTGAACAAACTCCGGGAGTTGGTGATGGACAGGGAGGCCTGGTGTGCTGCAGTCCATGGGATCGCAAAGAGTCGGATATGACTGAGCGACTAACTGAACTTCTGCTCCCCGCCTGGGGAGGTTAGAAGCCCTTAGTGACCCCAGGACTCACAGTCCTTTGACAGCTCCCCCCTCACACCCGGATCGCGGTTCTCTCAGCTCTTGCCCTGGTTGCCTTTTGAACAGGCTTAGAACAAGAGTCTTCCGGGGCAGATTGTGCTGTATCATGGCTGACTTCCTTCTCATCAGCAAGGGTGCCCTCAGCAAGATGTCAAAGCTGCGTTTCTCATGTCGATGTTAAGCTGATGGGGGTCGTGATCCACTTTGTCTCATTAGTGGCCTCTCTTCCCTGCCTGTCTGGCAGCTCGACAGCACATAGGCTGAGAATTTTCTATGTTTCAGGCTTAAAAGGGAAATCCTGTCTTAGTGCAACGCAGCTGAGTCCTGGATATGGTGGCTGCTGGCGCTGGGCTCGTCCCCTGCTATAAGCACCTGTTTCCCAGCTCAGGTCAATGGTGCTGCAGACTTAAAGCTGAGAAAGCTGCGGTCAGGACAAGCTGGAAGCTGCCTGGAAGGCGGGGCCTCTGTGGACATCACGTGGTCCTTGGCTCCACCCACCCACCTGCACCCACAGGCCAGGTGGGCTGCCGTCAGGACGGCTGCAGGACCGGACAGCCCTTGGGTCATTTGCCTCCTGTAACCTTGAGCTCCGCCAGCAGCTCTTTAGACTCTCCCCCACTTCCTTCCACACAACTGTCCTGGTCAGAGAGCGGAGACAGAGAGCATCCAGCCGCCAGTCTGCAGTGATGGGTCCACACTGTCTCCAGCACGGACCCGTCCGCAGTTACCTTCACGGGGCATCCTTCTAAATTCAGTGCCAGGCACCTTCCCTTCCTTACCCACACCCCGCACCCCCTCCCCCATAGTTCCTGGGGTTTCCTGGGCAACAGCTCATTTTCCAGAGACACGTTTGCATCTCCTACCTAATCCTAATATTGCTTTCCGGTTCCTCCCCCCACCCACCTCAAGACCAGGAGCACACGAATCTTGTATCTTCGCTCCTGAGCCCGGGGCAAGCGGGGCGATGAGTCAGGTGAGAGAAGGGATGAGGCCGCCTGAGGAGAGTGAAGCAGGGTGGGGGAGCAGGCTTTGAACCTTGTCAGTGGCCCAGCAGGAGAGCGGCAGCGAACAGCCGCACGTGGAGAAGACCTGGGCAGGCAGAGGCGAGTGCTCACCTTAGCTGTGCAGCCCAGGCGCCAGGATCCAGTTAACCCTGGATATTAACCTCGCTCCTTGGCCTCGCACGTCTTGGCAATGACTGTCTCTCCAGCCGGCTCTCTGGTTAATCTGAGGCTGGTTTGCTGGCCTCCTGCGTCCACTCAGAAGGTTATGGCATGAACTCCTCCTGTGCTGTTAATGGGGAAAGGCGATCAGTACCTCTTGCCTGGGATGTGTTTGTGTTTTTCTTGCAAAAGGCTCTTTCCCCTGTGTCAGAACTCGTCCAGTTTGGGGCAGGCTGCTTGTGACTTCTCTCTCCTAAATCAGTCCGCCTCTCTTCAGTGGACACATCAACCCTTTGGCCTCCTTCCCAAGAGGACACTCTGATGTGGAGGCCAGTTTGAAGATTTATGCCATGATGTATTCGTATTTGAGTCTTTCAGATAACGGGGACACACACCCACATGCTTGTATATGCCTATTCCTCTTGGCAGGTGCTTTCTCTGTAGTAAAAAGGTATATAGTATATAACTGTAGTGCGTCTGACTCTGCAACCCCATGGACTGTAGCCTGCCAGACTCCTCTGTCCATGGGATTCTCCAGGCAAGAGTACTGGCGTGGGGTGCCATGCCCTCTTCCAGGGGATCTTCCTGACTCCGGGATCGAACCACGTCTCTTGTGTGCCCCTGCATTGGCAGGCGGGTTCTCTACCACCAGCGCCACCTGGGAAGCCCGTGAATATCTAGGTACCTCTCACCTTGCTCACGTCTTTTATGGGTGGCTATTTCCCGGCTTCCCTGCCTGGTGGGGAAGAAGTTGTCATCTACAGATCACCCTCCGGGGAGAAGTGCCCTAGCCCGAAAGAGTCTGGGCTGGTGGTTGTGGGCGTCACAATCTTCTCTGTTCAGTCTCTGCCTTGAGGCCGGGGGAATCCATCCTCAGAAGCGCGGGGCACTCTTCCTCTTGAGAACCTAGTGGGCGTGATGCTCTGCTACCTGCTGCTACCTGCTGTCCTCCGCTGTGGGAGGTCCCAGGCTGCGCCCCCACCGGCAGACGCCCGTGAGGATCTGGAGCGGCTGCGGTTGCCCTCTGCTGGGCTTGGCATCTGCTGGGCTTGTCCCCCAATCCACCTGGGATGCGGCCCCACCTTGCAGCCAAGGACCTTTCTTCTCAAGATGCACAGTCTCAGTGGCTCGGACAGTTAGGGTGTGGGGAGGAGGAGTGGTTGGTGGGACTCTCCCTTCTGCAGAGTGACGACTGATGTCTTTGTCTGGAACTAGAGATTTGTGGGGCTTCCTGGATGGCTCAGCAGATAAAGAACCTACCTGCCAATGCAGGAGACTCGGGTTCGATCCCTGGGGTTGGGAAGATCCCCTGCAGGAGAAAAATGGCAACCCACTCCAGTATTTCTGCCTGGAGAATCCCATGGACAGAGGAGCCTGGCAGGCTACAGCCCGAAGGGTCAGAAAGAATCGGACACAACTGAGTAACTAAGCACAAGCAGATTTGTAGATTCACAGAAGGCTGGGTGCAGAGCAGGCCTTGGGGACTGTCCAGTCTGAATCCTGTGCTTCCATTAACAAGAACTGAAATGTTAATACCAGAGCTTCCTGTCTGTGCCAGTTTCACGGCTCCTGGGGGCCGGGGATCGCACCCTGCCTCTCCCTGCGTCTTGCTTTCCTTGCCCATCCTCGCTTCCTTTTCACCCACTCAGCCTCTTTTCCTTGTGCTTTCCTCTTACATGGTGTCTTTCCATCCTCTCTTTCCTCCAGTTCGTGTTGATATCTGTCTACTCTTGCTTCCATCCTGGTGCCCAGCGTCACCCTAAGACCTCTGACACCTCTGACACGGTGACAGGCTTAGCTTCTCGATTTCCTTTTTAATAAGATGAGGATCCTCATGACATTGTTGATAATAGTCTTAAGCCCACTTCCTGGCATTTGAGAAGGGTTTTACCTGCTTCATTTATGTCCTGACGTCCCCCTGGAGGCCATCCGCTCCCAGCGGTGAGATGGCTGATTGATGGTTATTAGGAGTCCGCCGTAACCCGGGGCTCATCCAGGGACCAAACATGGCCTTATTAGCCCCGTGTTTATGACTTCAGGCCAGTTTGTTCCCATCAGACTAATCACCACCTCGGCACTGGCTGGGGACCTGTCCTGGTTTGTCCCTTAGCACTTTCAGTCCACTTAGTCCAAAGGTCAGTGCTGTGGGCCCCTGGGCTTGCCTGAGTCCTCTTCCTGAGCCAGGCTCAGGTGCCCGCGGGAAGCACTGTGCAAGGAAAACCCCCCCGCACCTCAAAGAGGCACCGCTGCCAGGCCTGCCTTCAGACTAAGGGGGCTGTGGGAGCTTTTGTCTTTGTGCAGACCCCTTTGTGTCTTTGTGGGACCCCTTCCCCCACCAAACGAGCTTCCCTGGTGGCTCAGAGGGTAAAGAATCCGCCTGCAATGCAGGTGACCCAGCTTTGATCCCTTGGTTGGCAAGATCTTCTGGAGAAGGGAATAGCTAACCACTCCAGTATTCCTGGGGCTTCCCTGATGGCTCAGACTACAAAGAATCTGCCTGCAGTACAGGAGACCCAGGTTTGATCCCTGGGTCGGGAGGATCCCCTAGAGAAGGAAATGGCTACCCACTCCAGTGTTCTTGCCTGGAGAATCCCATGGACAGAAGAGCCTGGCGGGTTATAGTCCATGGAGTTGCAAAGAGTTGGACACAATTGAGTGACTTTCACTTTACCCCCTACCAAACATACATGTATGTAATTACAGCTATGTTGGTGTAAACATGAATATAGTCCAGGCTGGATTCATTATTTTTTTTTATAATTATTCATTTGTTTCTTCTTATTTTATAATGAAACATTTTGAGGGACCCCCTAGAAGTGTATTTTGGGCACTGCACTTCCTACGCCTAGTGGCTCAGTTGGCCCTGTGCGTGCATACGTTCTGTCACTTCGGCCTTTGCTGACTCTGTGCAACTCTCTGGACTGGAGCCCACCAGGCTCCTCTGTCCATGGGATTCTCCAGGCAAGAATGCTGGAGTGGGCTGCCATGCCCTCCTCCAGGGGATCTTCCTGACTCAGGGATTAAACCTGCCTCTCTATGTCTCCTGCATCGCCAGGCAGGCTCTTTACCTGGGAAGCCCCCAGTTGGCTTCGTGGCCTCTGTAGATCTCTCCCCGACGAAGGCTGAGCTGAAGCCTCTGCCTGGCAGAACTTCTGGGATGTGCTGCCACCTTGCCGAGGTTTATTGACGAGACGGAAGACACTAGATTTGTTCTATGAGGTTGGGGCTTTGGTACGGAGAGTTGGTGTTACAAAGAGTTGGTAAGACAGTACATCTTGCCATATGTAGGGCTCCCGATTTAGTCTCCAAAGAGACATTTAGACTCTAGCAATTTCAGGGTGATGGGGAGATTAAAGAGAGTTTGGTAGCACCAGGATTGTGGTTGGGGGAGTCCCTAGACGGCCCCTAAGAGTTGCACCCCCAGGTGTGCACACCATGGAATCCCCTCCCCTCAGTGGGATGTCACTCTCGCTGGATTACAGCTCAGGTGACCTAATGGTTGACTTTGAGCTCATCAATAGGGAGAGTGTCCTGGTGGGCCTGACCTAATCAGGTGAGTCTTTAAACCAGAGCCTGGGCTGGTCTTGAAATCAGAGGGATATGAAGTGAGACAGCGTCCCCTACTGGCCTTGAAGAAGCCAACAGCTGTGCTGCAAATTGCCGGTGGTGGGGACTGCGTGGCAAGGGCCTCAGGGTGGTCTCTGGTTGCTGGGAGGAGTCCCCAGTTCCACGGTCCCCGGAAACATGCAAAGAACGTGGGAACCTCAGTCCTTCATCTGCAAGAGACCGAGTTCCGCCAACAGCCCGTGCGCTTGGACGAGAGCCTCAGATGGGTCCTCAGCCCCGGCCGGCCGTGATCTCGCTGTGCTCCTGGTGAGACGCTGAGCAGTGGACCCAGTCGAACCCTCTCCTGGATCCTTGAACCGTGGAAACGGAGAGATAAGAGATGAGTGTTGCTTGCCGCCCTGAATTTGTGGTAATTGGCTGTGTGGCAGCTGAGACGCCACGCGGGCCTGCTGTGTCTCAGCTTGGCTGTTTGCTCTAGGACTGCGGCTTGGAAGAGAAAAGGGGAAGATGCTGGCCCCCACGTACCACAGCAGGAAGCAGAAAAAGTGTTTAGAAGCAAGCTGCTTCGTTCCCTTCTTGGCTGCCAGACCCTCATCAAGCCCAGATCAGTTGAATAATTAATTCTGCTCCAAGCCGAGTGATACTTCGGATAAAGCCCCATTAAAAAAAAAAGAAAGAAAGAAAACCCTCAAACGTGTTCTTCAAAGCCACGGCTTTTCCTTTGAAGTGGTTTGTCTGCCATTTATTTGCTGTTTCCTCAGCATAAAAGTGCACAAGGATTTCTACCCTCGTCCAGACTCTTCCCCTCCCCTCTCCGCCCTCCTTGGAGTCACCAACTGGCCCCTGATTCTGCCTTTTCCAGCTGGCTTCGATTGAACTGCATAGCCGGGACAACAGGTCCATTTAGGAAGCTGTGTGTCTCAGTCTTGGAGGCAGCGATTGTCAGGAAGCAGAGAGACTATTTCCAGAAACGGTTTGAGGTTTCAGATCCTGATGGCCCAGGCCCCGTGGGGATGGGACACTGCTAAGAAGGCTGCTGGCCGCGTGAGCAGGGGCTGAGGCTGGGGGACGGATGGAGGCCTTGGCTGTGAGAGTGAGAGGGAGGGATGATGCTGTGGAGTCCTCCCCACGACCCAGGGCCCCGCCAACATCCTGCCCACCCCACCCCATCCCGGACACCCCACTCCACCCCCACACACCCCACTGCACCCCCCAGCCCCGGCCAGGGGACTGCAGGCAAAGTCTTGTTTTCCCTGGAATGGTTCAGGAGACAAACACCGAAACCTCCCTGACATCTCAGTACTGCAGCTGCTCTTTCTCTCCTGGTCTGTTGGAATGAGTGCTTCTCACTCTGATTCCCTGGATGCATGTCTGATGGGTCAGGGCCCCCAGTGTGGTGCTAAGGGCACCTCTGTCCCTTCTGATGACCAATCCCTCTTTGACTTACTTTTCATGTTTGGCTGTCTTCAACAGGGGCTACCCACGTGGCTCAGTGGTAAAGAATCCGTCTGCCAAGCAGATGATGCAGGCTCGATCCCTGGGTCAGGAAGATCCCCTGGAAAAGGAATTGGCACCCTGCTCCAGTATTCTTGCCTGGGAAATCCCATGGGCAGAGGAACACGGAGGGCGACAGTCCAGGGGGTCGCAAAGAGTCAGACACAACGGAGCGACTATAGAACAGCAACAGCAACATCCATCTGCTAGGGCTGCCCTCACAAAGTGCCACAGGCCAGATGGTTTAAACAGCAGGTGCTTTTTGCCTCTCAGTTCTGGAAGCTGGAAGGCCAAGATCAAGGTGCCAGCAGGGTCGGCTCCTCCTCAGAGTGATGATTGGGCTTCCCTGGTGGCTCGGTTGATAAAGAAGCCTCCTGCAATGCGGGAGACCTGGGTTTGATCCCTGGGTTGAGAAGATCCCCCGGCAAAGGGGGAAAGGCTACCCATGCCAGTATTCTGACCCGGAGAATTCCACGGACTCTATAGTCCATGGGGTTGCAAAGAGTCGGGGTCGCAAAGAGTCGGACCCAACTGAGCAACTTTCAAAAGAAGAAAAATAAGTGATGAGGGATGGGTCTGTTCCAGGGCCCCCTCCTTGGCTCGTGGAAGCTGTCTTGTCTTCACATCATATTCTCTCCACGATGTTTGTGTTCAGGTTTCCTCTTCTCATAAGAACACCCAGTCATATTATTAGATCCCATCCTAATGACTGCATTTTAATTACCTCTTTAAAGATCCCATCCTCAGGACTTCTACCTTGGCAGTCTGTTGTTAAGACTCCACACTTCCATCACAGAGGGCATATGGGTTCAGTCCCTGGTCAGGGAACTGAGATTCCACATACCTCGTGGCAGAGCCAAAAAAAAAAAAAAAAAAGTTAAAGATCCCATCTTCAAACAGAATCTTACTCAGAGGGACTAGGGGTTAGGTTTTCAACATATGAATTTTAGCAGCAGGGTGGAGGGAGTGCAACAATTCAACCGTAATAGGGGTAGTGATGCCATCTGTCTACATCACAAAAAGTTCTTGAGGTTTGAGAGTGATAATGCAAGAAAGGGCAGTTAGAAGCTGACTGTGGGACAGACAAGAGGGTTTGTGCAAATATTGGGGTCCACACCAAGGATGCTTTACAGCCCACTCCATCTGTCTCTGCCCGCTCCGTCTCTGCCTCTGCCCGCTCCGTCTCTGCCTCTGCCCGCTCCGTCTCTGCCTCCGCCCCCTCCGTCTCTGCCTCCGCCCACTCCATCTCTGCCTCCGCCCCTTCCGTCTCTGCCTCCGCCCACTCTGCACCCGGTGCCGCATTGGTTTAGTACTTTGATTGCTCACCAGAATCTTATGGGCAGAGGCCTCTTGAGTCATCAGTCCATTCTATGGGTCGTGACTTTCCGACAGATGCTCTTTCCCTCTCTCTCCTTCCTAGAGCCAAGAAAAGATCATTTTATGATTTTACGCTTGTCAGAGCTATAAATACTTTTGATAAGCCTGATATTAGTTTTTGGGTTTTTTTTTCTCAGTGGTGCTCTGATAAAAATCTCTCTTAGAGCAATGGTAATAGACTATTTTTTTCCTAAATATATAATTTTGTTATTGTTATTGATAGTTATATAACAAGGGAAGGGCTGGGTTTGATAGACAATTACCTTCTTGGTTTTCATAATCTCCAGCTGGTGTGACTACAAGGGGAGAAACACACAATACATTCTACTGACTCATTTTTTTAAATCGTTATTATTAATTTTTTTTTCAAGATGATCAACAGACCTGTATTTGTGAAAGTGATAGATATTCTGAGGCCAAGATGCCCCATCCAGTTTTTTGAGTTTTTTTTCCAGATAAAATGTGATGCTATCACAACATAAGGAGAGTTGTTCTGCTGGATGTTCTGAGTGCAGGGAACAGAGGAGAACTGCTCTGAGCACTGATCTCTGAAATTTCATCTGCTGAGTATGACTAAGTTCTGTGTGCGGCCAAATTGGTGTGGGAAATGCAGGTTTAAACAAAAACCTTTCTTTGCTCTGGGCCTCAGAGTCTTTATCCACGTATGCACGGACATTCTCAGATTTTCCCGCATCTGTCTGCGGAATCCTTCCTCTTGGAGCATCTCAGTGAACAGGCAGCTCTGGCAGATACCCAAGCAGGACAAAAGGGGTCACCCGGGAGCCTCTTCTCCACGCACAGACATGTATGTGGTGTCTTGGTCAACATGTTGCTTTGGCTAAAGGCGGCATGGAGAGTCGTGACTTCATTTCCAACAATTCCCATTATGTTGTCCGTAGGAAAACCATTACAAGGTCACTGTGGACTGTTAAGTTCTCAGTAGTGGCCACGTGAAGGCAGACGTTGCTCTGCGTCTCTTTAATGTGTATTTACTTGCTTGGCTGCACCAGGCCTTCGTTGTGGCACGCAGGAGTTTTACTTGGGGCACAAGGCACGTGAACTCTGTTTGGCATGCAGGATCTTTAGTTGCAACATGTGGGATCTAGTTCCTCCAACAGGGATTGAACCCGAGCTCCCTGCACTGGGAGTGTGGAGTCTCAGCCCCTGGACCACGAGGGATGTCCCAGACATGACTGTACTGTATTTTGAACGACAGTTGATAAGGAGGGAGATCTTGAGGAGGAGAATCCGTTGTTTCACCCTGTAGGCTGTGTTTTTCCCCTTTGACTCAATGTGCATTTCCATTTAAAAGGAAATATATCTCACGCAGTCCCGATGAGGTTCAAGGTATTTTTATTGTCCCGTTAGTAGGGGTGTAGTGGTGTTAGTCTTTCAGTCATGTCTGACTCTTTGCGACCCCATGGACTGTAGCCCACCAGGCTCCTCCATCCATGGGATTCTCCAGGCAAGACTACTGGAGTGGATTGCCATTTCCTTCTCCAGGGGATCTTCCTGACCCAGGGATCGAGCCTGGGTCTCCTGGATTGCAGGCAGATTTTTTTTTTTTTTTTTTTTACCATCTGAGCCACCAGGGAAGGCCTGTCAGAGACACATTTACCAGCCTTACTATGCCAGAGCGAAGGTATACACTAGTCTTGTGCTTTTTGGCTCTTGCAGAGTCACGGAACCAAAATGTGTCAGTTCACATCAAAGCAAGGAAACTGATCAAACAAACGTCAACAGCATATTTGTGATGTGGCAGACAAGGTTTCGCTAAAAATAAGCCACCGATTCCAAGAGCCAGGGGTTCCAACTGCGGTGATCAGCTGCCTGGGCCTCTGGCAGGTCTGTCCTGAGAACACTGCTGGAAGGAAGCGGTTCTTCCAGGGCTGCTCTGGGACTTCCTGGAAACTTCCCCTATGGACACAGGGCTCCACGAGAGAGTCTGCCTGAGCTTGGCCCAGAGTCACATCCTCTGTTTACTGAGCTCACCCTCAACAATTAGCCCTCAACAGTGAAAGCAACACTGCTCAGTAACCACTCTGTCATCAACACAAAGATAGACAGAAGCACGGACCCCCAGCCATAGGATTTGGCTATAAAGAGACCACCCTAGTGATTCAAACAGTTGGTATTATTCAGTTCAGCCAGTTCAGTCGCTCAGTCGTGTCTGACTCTTTGTGATCCCATGGGCTGCAGCACACCAGGCCTCCCTGTCCATCACCAACTCCTGGAGTTAAACCCATGTGCATCGAGTCGATGATGCCATCCAACCACCTCATCCTCTGTCATCCCCTTCTCCTCCCTCCTTCAATCGTTCCCAGCATCAGAGTCTTTTCCAATGAGTCAGTTCTTCACATCAGGTGGCCAAAGTATTGGAGTTTCAGCTTCAGGATCAGTCCTTCCAATGAACACTCAGGACTGATTTCCTTTAGAAGGGGCTGGTTGGCTGGTTGGATCTCCTTGCAGTCCAAGGGACTCTCAAGAGTCTTCTCCAATACCACAGTTCAAAAGCATCAATCCTGTGCTCAGCTTTCCTTATAGTCCAACTCTCACATCCATACATGACTACTGGAAAAACCATAGCCTTGACTAGACGGACCTTTGTTGACAAAATAATGTCTCTGCTTCTTAATATTCTGCTGCTGCTAAGTTGCTTCAGTCATATTCAACACTGTGTGACCCGATAGACGGCTGCCCACGAGGCTCCCCCGTCCCTGGGATTCTCCAGGCAAGAACACTGGAGTGGGTTGCCATTTCCTTCTCTAATGCATGAAAGTGAAAAGTGAAAGTGAAGTCGCTCAGTCGTGTCCGACTCTTCGTGACCCCATGGACTGCAGCCTACCAGGCTCCTCTGTCCATGGGATTTTCCAGGCAAGAGTACTGGAGTGGGGTGCCATTGCCTTCTCCGATATGCTGTCTAGGTTGGCCATAACTTTCCTTCCAAGGAGTAAGCGTCTTTTAATTTCATGGCTGCAGTCGCCATCTGCAGTGATTTTGGAGCCCCCCAAAATAAAGTCTGTCACTGTTTCCGCTGTTTCCCCATCTATTTGCCATGAAGTGATGGGACCGGATGCCAGGATCTTAGTGTCCTGAATGTTGAGTTTTAAGCCAACTTTTCCACTCTCCTCTTTGACTTTCATCAAGACGCTCTGTAGTTCTTCACTTTCTGCCATAAGGGTGGTGCATATCTGCATATCTGAGGTTATTGATGTTTCTCCCGGCAATCTTGATTCCAGGTTGTGCTTCATTCAGCCCAGTGTTTCTCATGATGTACTCTGCATATAAGTTAAATAAGCAGGGTGACAATATACAGCCTTGACGTACTCCTTTTCCTATTTGGGACCAGTCTGTTGTTCCATGTCCAGTTCTAACTGTTGCTTCCTGACCTGCATACAGATCTCTTAAGAGGCAGGTAAGGCGGTCTGGTATTCCCATCTCTTTAAGAATTTTCCACAGTTTGTTGTGATCCACACAGTTAAAGGCTTTGGCATAATCAATAAAGCAGAAGTAAGTGTTTTTCTGGAACTCTCTTGCTTTTTCGATGATCCAGCGGATGTTGGCAATTTGATCTCTGGTTCCTCTGCCTTTTCTAAATCCAGCTTGAACATCTGGAAGTTCATGGTTCACATACTGTTGAAGCCTGGCTTGGAGAATTTTGAGCATTACTTTGCCAGCATGTGAGATGATTAGTTTTTCTTTATGGTTTAAATGAAAATACAAAAAAAAAAAATTTTTTTTATAGAGTACTGTCAGATCTCTGCGAATGTGTCCGTGGGTCCCCATCGGAGAATCACTCTTTTAGGAGAATGAAGCTGAGTTTGTGAGTTTCACCCGTGGGTCGAGATGGCTGTGTTTTGTCTCTGCCTATGTGCTGTGATTGTTTGCAAAAATGGCCACAAATCCTGTCCCTGTTGCCATCCACACATCCATGACAGTGTGACCCTGGATTTCCCATCTCCCCCCAGAAGGTGTAGCTGGCTCCTCCATCCTTCCCATCTGGATGACTATTGACCTACTGTGGTACCAGATGTGATGCAATCAGAGACTTGACTCTCACTTGGCATTGGGTGTTTCCTTTTCTTGCTTCCCCGGACACCTGAGTTTGCCACATGAATGAGCCCAGTCTAGCTTACTGGAGAATGACAGCTCCATGGAGAAGAATCTAGGTTTCCCAGCCAAGAGCCAGCCAGCTCCTGGCCACCAGCCTGCATGTGCCATCCTCAACCATCCAACCCCTAGGTGAGCCAGGGATGGACCACAGATGGTGCACAAGTGAGTCTAGGTGATGTTAGCTGAGCCAGGGTATATGAGTAGTGGTGCCCAGCTGACTGTAGCCTTATGAGCAGTAATAACTGATTTATGTTCTAAGCCACTAAGTTTTGGGGTATTTTATTGCTAACAATAAGTGTCTGATAGACATTTTTTTTTTTTCCAGTGATACCATAAGTCAGAAAACGTTGCCTGGAAAGATCAGCTCAGGGCTCTCAAACTGCTGAGAAGGCAGAAAAGGCTCAGCATGGATTTTCTAGTATATTTTAGTGACTCCTAGGATTAAGTCTCAGATAACCATTGAGGGTTAGAAAGAAAATACTTCATTGGACTTATATTTGCCTTCATTTAGATCTATATTATTGTTTTGAGGAAAAGTTGTGTTTCGAGCTACAAGAATAGGCATAATGGTTTGGAAAAGTCTGTCTGGTGCCATCTCTCTGTGAACCACGCTAGTGGGAGACCCGGCTGTTTGCAGCCCAGCTCAGAGCTGCTTACATGGAACCATGACTGAAGGGCTATCTTTGCAGACTCTCAGAGAGCTGTATCTTTGCAGAGAGAACTGTGTGGTGCTTTAGAATCTATTTTATGTGATTAAATAGGCTTGATTATGAATAGTAATTTGGTATCAGAAATAGGAGAAGGTTTTGTCTCTACAAAGATCATTTGAGCAATAGCATGCTTATGTTGCTTTAAATTCAGCTAGAATTCTGTAGTTAACCTCGCCTTTGGGAAGCTTCAGGCTGAGATACAAAAAAAAAAAAAAAACAAACATAAAACAGAGGAGAGATTTTAACAAATTCAATAAAGACTTGAAAAATGGTCCACATCAAAAAAAATCTTATTAAAGAAAAAAAAACTCTTTGATACGTTTAAGCCTTTTCCTTCCATCTCTGCACTAATCCCCTTGTCTTTCTTTCTCAAGGCCTAAATATTTTGTGTTCACTTGGATTTTTTTTGTCTTCTCTGTTATATAGCTTCTCCCCTCTCCTCTTGGAGATTTTGTGGTATCACTCAGTCTGATCGATTCAATGAGTTCTTGGTCCCTGGACATTGTCTTGGTCCCTGCCAGGTTAAAAACTATCATGGTTTGAGACAGCCAGGGAAACTGTTACTTTGCCGTTGTGCAGATGTGATGAGAGAAACATGAATGGGATATCAAGGGAGTGAAGAGAGGGAGGTTGTATTTAATCCAGACTAGACTGAGTTTATCCAGGAAGACTTCTTAGAGGAGGGAGCCCAGGCTTCTTCAGCCAGGAATTTGTAAAGGCATCAAAGGCAATGCCTTAGAAACTTGAAAACTTGCCTCACTTGCACAGGCCTAGATGTCAGGCCGTTATTTTAGGGGAAGGGAGGGGAGCTGGGTTGGGTGCAGTCCTAGCCCTCTCAGGCAAAATGTTCTATGCTTCCAACACAGTAGAGACCAAGGACTTTGGATTGCCGTTCTCCTCGTCTGTGGCTGTGACCCAGGATCCCTCAACATGTGGGCAGACAAGGCAGGGAAGACAGCAGCCGCTTGTCGCCCTCGCCGCCCCGTGTCCCTGTGTGCCGTGAGGCCCACCTGGCCCTGCGCCGGCCTCCCCGGGAGAGAAGGTCATCTATTATGTAAGACTCATCCATATTCCAATTGGTGATCAGGGCCAGCATTTAGTTTTTTTTCCATTATGTGGAATAATTTCAGCTAGTCTTACGGGTGTCGTTATTGCTGCGATTTCTCAGTAATAGAAACAGCATCCATCCGTTCACCTCACCCTGTGTGTCTGGGTTAAGCGGGGCTGCGGAGGCAGCAGCTGGGACAAAGGCGGCTGGGTCCCCGGGGGGTGCGGCTTCTCCACGGCTGCGGCCGGCTGGCAGGGGCACCAATTAATGCTGTGACCTTTCCCTCCACTTTTCATCAGGGAGTTCCGAGCCGCTGACAATCCTCAATTAAAGAGACTGCACTCCATGGGGCGGAGGGATGTGCCGAGACATCCCAGAGCCTCCCTCTCCCCCTCCCCTGCGCCCTGGCCCGAACTGGCACAACAGTGGGTGTGCGTGTGGGTTTGGTGAAAGTCAAGCCCGTGGGCTATCATCAGAGGTCGGTCTGCTTTGCCTCTGCCCCCCGCCCCCACCCACAACAGCAAGGATACAGCCCAGCGGGAACGAGCCAGAGCCCGGAGAATTCGGGGAAGGATGCTCACGGGATGCAGGGCAAACGCATCCAGCCGTTGCCCTGAGTTTTCGGGGCTACAGGTCCCTCGGGGCTTCAGTACCACGTGGCATTTCTCCATTTGTGCTTTGCTTGTGGGGCTTCCGTTGCCTTGGCTGACTCCATCCTACATCCTGTCGGGTTGCTCTCCAGGCTCTGAGTCCATGTGGGGCTCTAGAAACACGAGTTGTCTTCCTGGGACCTGGGAGGGCCACCCCTGACAAGTAGCACCCGGTCTGTATTTCTGCAAGGAGGCACGAGCGTTATGTGCTGAAGCTTTTTTTGTTTTCACGTAAAGTACGTTGCAGGACTGCTTGCCTCCCTTCCTCCGCTTCATTTTGTTTCCTCCTCCTTTTTTTCCCCCTCCTGTCTCTCCACGCTCTCTCTTTTCCTTCTGGAAAGTGCTAGACTTTTCCAGCTCCTGCCTCTGGGCACGACCTTTCCAGAGCGGGTGGAAGTTGCTGTGTTTCTTCTGAGCCAGGGATTTGTTGCAACCATTAATAATAATAATAATAATAATAACAATAATGGTCAGCAGAGGACAATGATCTCAAGTTCCGTGGCTCTGGACAGGTGTTGCCACGTACCTCCCTGCTCTCTGTACCAAACTCGGTTTGGAGGGTTGGGTGGGGACGGGGGAGCAGGGAGAGGAAGCCCTGGATGGGGTGGGAGGGGGAGGCAGGAGGAGAGGGAGATGGGTAGCTTGGCATTTGGGAGCTGCAAGGGGACCCAACAACTGCGGAGCTGTCCTGGGTCCCAGGAGCCCCGCTGAAAGCATCAGGGGGAGGGCAGTGACTCACTGCCCCGCCGACGGGCAGCCAGGCAAGCTGTCAGGGCCGCCGTGAAAGGTTGAGAACGGCTTGCGTCGCTCAGAGGTTTGCCCTGGAAGGGATCAGCCCTCACCTCACCTCCGCCAGGGGCTGCAAGGATTGAGTGAGGTAGCGTGGATGGAAAAGTTCTGCAGAGATTAAAAAAAAAAAAAAAGAAGAAGATTCAGAAATGAAAGACACTGATGCTGTTGAGTTTAAAAAGGGCTGTGCTGCCATCAGCAAAGAGGCAGGGATTTCTTCCCAGGGGACTTGGTGGCTTTCCCACTGCCCTCCTCCCGAGCACAGGCAGAAGCGGTGTTTATTTAAGGGTCCAGTAAAAAAAAAACCTGCCGCACCCCTCCACTGCAGAGTCCGAACTGGATGAACAGACGGGGCTCCAGGGCGCCGGGGGGGTGTCAGCCACACAGGGGTTTCCTGACTCTCCCTCAACCTCAAGAACGTTATGATAAAGCCACCAAGGCACAGCAGGTGTCTCTTGCAGACTGTTCCTTGAAATTCCAAGGGGTGTGTTTCTCCGTGGGAGGGTTGGGGAGGGTGGAGCCTAGAGTGAAAATTGTTCAGTCATGTCTGACTCTTTGCGACCCCCTAGACTGTAGCCCACCAGGCTTCTCTGTCCGTGGAATTCTCCAGGCAAGAATACCAGAGTGGGTTGCCGTTTCCTTCTCCAAATCTGGTGGAGAGGGGAGGGTGGAACCTAGAAGGGAGGCTTAAAGGAGCCCCTGGAGGCCGGCCGGTGCCTGGGTCTGGGGATGCTCAGGGACACTGGACTGCAGAAGCTGTCCCCGCATCGCCTGGGGTGCCCCCTGCAGCTCTCTGCTGCACAGCCCGCCCCACCTTCCTGAGGCCACAGGTGGGGCCCAGTGCCCAGGAGTGGGTTGAATACAAGTGAGATCCGCTAGGGTTTTATTCAGCTTTTTAAAAGGCAGCTTCTAAGTGAAGCTGAGGTGGGATTGTCTCAGTACACCCCACCCCCAGCACTGGAATAAAGTAATGACAACCAACGGAATGTAGTTGATAAAAGGGTCCAGGGATATGGTGGGGAGGGAGGGGTGGTTTGTCTCCTTGCCTGAAACCCCACCTTGGGAAGTCCGTGTGGCTTCTTTCCTTCCATGCGGGTCGTTGCTCAAATGCCACCTTCTCAGAGAGCCCTCTCTCAGCACTGTATCTGGAGGAGCCCTCCAGCTTTGCGTTTCATAATGAGATGCTGGAAGAAAGCCTGACACAGTACTTACAACAGTAAGTACTTACTTACTTACTAGAGCCCAGCACTTACAACAGTTGTGCTGTGTCACTCTGGTGATGATTTTTTTCTCTAATCAACATTATCCCAACCAGCCCTTGGTTTTATAGTATATTGTGAGTTTACTGTCTGTCTCTGGAAGGACAAGGGACTTGG